>NC_136494.1:126344351-126379351 GCF_053919585.1 Euprymna scolopes
TTTCACCCCAAACAAGACACAGTGTCACTTTGAAGCAGGGGGCTACTATCAGAGACATAATTTGCAGAGGCATTATGAAGGGAGATGAGTAGAAAGATGTTTGTTCACATTACACTTGAACTTCTGCATATCAGTACAGTTGGGAAAGCAGAATCCCGGAAGGGAGTTCCAAAGAATTACAGTTCTGGGGAAGAAACTATTGAAGTAAAAGGCTTTCTTGCACCTAGGGATCTCTACTGTAAAGGGGTGAGACTTAGTTGCTTGTCGGGTTTATCGGAGGTAGTTACGTCGAGGAGGTACAAGTGTTTGCAGTTCGTCAGAGCATTTACCATTAAAGTATTTGTAGAACAGGCAGAGGGATGCAACATTTCGTCGATGGGACAGTGGCTGTAGCCTAGATGACAGTTCAGGACCTATCAGGTTGGCGACTCTTTTTGAACCCTGTCCAGGAGTGAGAGACAAGCAGCAGATGCACCAGCCCAGATGTGACAACAGTACTCCATACATGGACGAATGGTGGCCTCATAGAGATACAGGATACTTTCAGGTGTAAGTAGTTTTCTAGCACGGTAGAGGGAGCCAACCTTCTTTTCAGCAACCTTGGCAATGCTTTCAATATATCTATTCCAGTTCATATTCCCTGTAAACGTTAGGCCGAGGAGTTTAAAAGAAGTACTTTCAGGCAATGTGTTCTTGCCCATTGCTATTGGTGGTAGTGGAGGTTTCTTGTAGTTATTGAAGTAAACAAGCTTAGTCTTGGCAGCATTGAATGCGATCATCCATTTTTGTCCCCATTCCATTACAGATTAGAGGTCTTCCTCTAGTGTTTCTGCCATGTCCTAAATTATGTGTTCATTTGTTTTCCCCTCATATCTGTTATAGAGAGTGGTGTCATCGGCAAATATACCCATCTCTGAAACAATTTTATCAGGGAGGTCATTTATGAATATCAGGAATAATAGAGGTCCAAGGATAGACCCCTGAGGTACTCCAGCATTTATATCATATTGTTTAGACGTACGACCGTCGAGGACAACTTGGATTTTTCTCTTACTTAAGAAGGATTTAATTACATTATGTATTCTTCCAGAGATGCCATATGATTTAATTTTCCTTAGAAGACCATCATGCCATACCCTGTCAAAAGCCTTAGATATATCAAGGGCTACCGCTCTACCCTCCCCTGTTTTGTTCAGTGAATGGTATATATACGTTCAGAGTCTCACGTGATTTCATCAAATCTCGTTATTTCACTCTATTCTCAAACGAAAATAGATTATTAGTGTAATCTTAAATCTCTTAGATTTTCTTTTTCCTAGGAAGTCAACATTTTTCAAGGCCCAAAAGCCACTCGAGGATAAGGGTTAAATGGGTATCAGCTGGACAGTAAGACAACACCAATGATGATTGGTAATGGTGGAAATTGTGCAAATTTGTATTATTTAAGAGAACAGTTCGACAAGAACTTGTTTACATTGGACTTGAAATCGACTATGTAATAGTCAGCTTTCTACAGACAAGTAGTTCTATGGAAGAAACATGGAATGTTCGTTCAATTTCAGGCACAGATAGATAATAAGGAAAATTGAAGCTCAATCGAACACCCGCCATAAAAATAATAACAGAGCAGAGATCGACTCAAAACATCTCTTCTGTGGGAAAGAGGTATTAGGGAGGAAAGAGTAAAGACGCCAGAAAGCCTCCTTTTTTAATAGTTTTTTCCCTTGGACTGCTAGACTTTGAAATTCCCTTTTGGGTCTCTGTTTCCCTGACTGTACTGACATGCAGAAGTTCAAGTGTAATGTAAACAGAAATCTTGCTGCTCAACTCCCTACATAGTATCCCTGCAAATTATGTCCCAGATAGTAGCCCCCTATATTAAAGTGACACTGTGCCTTGTTTGGGGTAAAAATGCAATAAAAAAGAAAAGGACATCGTCCACTGGATTTCAAAGTCAGTTTTGTACTCTGTTAAGGCATTAAAAGGTGCTCTGACCAGCTTCTTCCCAGATTTATTTTATTTGGTTCTAATAGCAAAGAATTAACTTTCATTATAATTATGCATGTGCTGTGTTTTGAGTGTTATTGAAGCCATCATCATTTTCATTGTAGATGTAGGCTGTCAAAAGATCCAAAGTTTAAATGTGATATGCATTGAAATGTGTGGATCTCTGGATTTTTTTTCTTTGATTCACATTAAACATGACAGATTGCTGCTGGGATGGAAGAGCCTTAGTGAATTAGAGGCAGTGCCTATAGGGACATCTTATGTGGAGAGTTGTTCAGCGATGTGGTTGTTCACATTACATTTACATTTCTGCATGTTGGTACAATCAAGGGACAGAGGGAAGAGAGGAAATTCCAAAGGCAAGCAATACCAGGAAAAAAAGCTATAAGAGTAGAAAGCCTTCGAATGAAGGAGTGAGATTTTGCTGATTGTCAGGCCGTTCAGGACATCAGTACAGCATGTTCACTAGAGCATGTTCCATTAGATTGGAGAGTCTCCTTTGATCCCTGTCTAAAAGTGAGAAACTAGCGGCAGATGCATGAGATGTAACAGCAATACTCCCTGCATGAGCAGATGGCAGCTTTGTAGAGATAAAGGATACTGCTAGGTGTGAGAAATTTTCTAGCATGGTAGAGAGAGCCTACCTTCCTTGCAGCAATCTTGGCAATGTCTTCTATATATTTAATCCAATCCATGTTACTTGTGAATGTTAGGCTGTTGAGTTTAAATGATAGACTCTAAGGTAAGGTGCTATTAGCCATGCCAATCGTTAGTTTTAAGGTTTATAATTATTAAAGGAAAGGAACATTGTCTTAGTAGCATTAAATGTTACCATCTATTTATGCCCTCATTCCACTACAGATTGAAAGTAATTTTTGAAATATTCAGCCATGTGTGCGTTTGTTGACAATAGAATATGGTGTCATCAGTAAATGTACATATTTCGGACACAATTTGATCAGGGTGATTGCTTATGAAAATCAGAAATGGTAATGGTGCAAGGATCGACCCCTAGGTCACACCTGTCATGATGTCATGCTGTTTAGAAGTACAGCCATCGAGAACAACCTGGATTTTTCTTTTGGTAAAAAAAAGATCTGATTATATTAAGTATTTTTCTAATAATTCCGTATGAATTGATTTTCATGAGAAAACTATCCTGACAGTCTAAACTTCTCCAGCTTTTCAGATGTGTAGTATATACGTTCATGGATAACCGTTAGTATATCCGCAGTGAAATCGACTTGCATAAATCTATACTGCTAATTAGAAAGAAATTTAGCATAGGTAGATGCTAGATTGATTGGTTAATTTGAAGAGGAAGAAACAGATCATAATGCATTCTAGAAAACTTTTAACAAGGTTTTAGGAAAGAAGTTATTTAGAAACGAACGTGATACATATGGAATGTAAAACCTTAAAACTTGCCAGTAGTTAACTCTCTCTCTCTCTCTCTCTCTATATATATATATATATATATATATATATACATACATATATATATATATATATATATATATATATATATATATATATATATATATATATATTCCCATGTATCGTAAGTAAAAAAAGAACTGTATATTTTCAATAAAAATGATTCAGGTTAATTTATTTACTTCAATTCACAAAAAAAAAAAAACATATTGCCATTGATACGGTGATGGAAGCCAAATTTTTAGGAGGCAACCAGTTATCAGGGGGGGAGTTCTGAAATCAAACAGTCAAATGATTATTAATTATTGAGAATGATTCACCAGTAGTGAATAAGTAACGACCGAACAAAAGATGATGATGATGATTATCATCATCATCATTTTTACATAAACTTCAAAAAAACAAGACAACTATTTAATAATTATACCTATAATCGAGTCGTACCTTTCCAAATGAAATGAAAACCATTTCACACCAGGTTTGTTTCCATGCAGAAATAAAACTGTGAAAATCACTCGCGTAACAAGATGAATGCCAGATTTCGACAGAACTCGAAATAATTAGATGAATCCCAGATTTCGACAGAACACGAAATAATTAGATGAATCCCAGATTTCGACAGAACACGAAATGATTAGATGAATCCAAATTTTCGACAGAGCACGAAATAATTAGATGAATCCCAGATTTCGACAGAACACAAAATGATTAGATGAATCCAAATTTTCGACAGAACACGAAATAATTAGATGAATCCCAGATTTCGACAGAACACAAAATGATTAGATGAATCCAAATTTTCGACAGAACAATAAATAATTAGATGAAGCCCAGATTTCGACAGAACACGAAATAATTAGATGAAGCCCAGATTTCGACAGAACACGAAATAATTAGATGAATCCCAGATTTCGACAGAACACAAAATGATTAGATGAATCCAAATTTTCGACAGAACACGAAATAATTAGATGAAGCCCAGATTTCGACAGAACACGAAATAATTAGATGAAGCCCAGATTTCGACAGAACACAAAATGATTAGATGAATCCAAATTTTCGACAGAACACGAAATAATTAGCTGAATCCAAAATTTCCACAGAACACGAAATGATTAGATGAAGTCAAACTTTATTAAAGTTACCTTTCCTTGTCAACCAATTTTTTCAAACATACATAACCATGGCGAAAAAAAAAACCCAAGTCCAAGAATACGTACGAAACCATCTACAGAGCCAGTAATTCTCCTTTCTTTTCCAAGATGGCGACCAGCATACCTGACGGTCGGATGCTCTACCGAAGAAAACGTTGCACAAATAACACTCAAGATGAGAACAATTGTTCGATCAAAACAAGTAATACATAGGTAGTTAATGTTTAAGATTGTTAACCTAATCACCTAAATAAAGATAATTGTAAAGGGAAGTTCATATGATTCTATGATGTCATCAGATGACCCATCCTACGCAACTCTCGTTTCCCTTATTTTCGTCTTTTAGTCCTAAGATTCCATGTGCGATGTTTCTAACAAGGTTAATGTTTTCTTGTTCGGAATCTCTCCATCTAACACTTATTAGCTAGTTTTTAACGTTGAAGCAGTATTTTTTAGCTGCTTACATCGTGGCTTTATGCATTGTCTGGACCGATTTACATACAAGCCTTCACTTTTATCACTTTCACTCTCTCATTGTATGTTATTTGACTCGGCTCCATTTCATACATCGCCTGTTACTCTCGCTTTCCCCACTCTTCCTCTTTCACTGCGTTTATTAATAATCGAAGGTAATAAAGAAAGAATAAATTGATTGGAATAGTCCGTTATAAGCAAAAGAGAATATCACTACAGATAATAATACTATTCAACTCATAGTTGGAAATGAAAATAGAGAAAGAGAAAATAAAAAGGGGGGATATATAGCGAGTAGAAAGCAACTAATTTAAATTGTTGTCTTTTTTAATTTTCATATTTAACTTTGGTTTTGTAAGTTCACTTTTTCCTGAGTCAAACAATTTAGTTCAAGTTTAATAGGTGACCCATCGGGTCACATTTTGTTTTCGAATATTATACAATATGTGATGTATAGTATCACACGAAATATAATTTATAGTATCATACAATATATCATTTAGAGTTTCAGACTATATCTCTATCTCTATGTCTGTCTATCTATCTATCTATCTATCTATCTATTATATAATAGTCACTTTGTGTATGTGTGTGTATGTGTGTATGTGTGTGTGTGAGTTCCTTCCTCATAGGTTCCGAAACGGCTGAACCTATCGTTTGCACATTTCACACAAGCTAATTTATATTTCTGGCAGTGTGTTTAGATATGTTTTGTACAGAAATTCACCCGATAAGTATCGAAAATAGTCTTTTTTTCTTCAAGATAAAAAAGAATTTTTACAGGGTTATATTTTACGTTACGCCGGCCAAGGGAGATAATTCTCAGGAAAGCAAGGGAAATTCAATTCTCAGCAAATCCTTTTTTCTTATAAAAAAGAATACTATTGTCATCTGGAGATACAACTTGTCCCTTCTAAGTCCGGGTGCACTACATCATTTTTATTTTTATTTTTCTGTTATTAATGAGTTCGATTTAGGATAAAAGAAGAGGTACCATTTTATATCGCTGCACACAATTTCTTTGTTTGCATATTTTAAAACTAAACATTAATCAGAAGTGACTTTTCCAGAGCATTCATACTCAAACCTAAATATCAACTGACGTGATATTGTAAACAAACACAGACAGAATTTGATGAATGACATTATCATTTTTTAATTTTTTTAAAAAAATTTTGCGAATTAGTCCACAGGGTAAAATATTCCCCATATTATATAATATCCAATAGACGATTGATTTTATAATAATACATACGCAATCTGCATAAATTAAAATATGATGTTTAAGCGTATTGTACGACCGAGCAACGCCGGGCATCCATCTACTATCATACTAAATTTGAATAAATAAACTTTTTATACTACATGTTTATTATTTCCTATATAACACAAAATACATGCTAAAATATTCCTTCGTCCAGGGATTGAGTTATGATTGAATAAAAAATCTATTTTAGTTGTTCTAATTATCTGTAATTTTCAATTAATTAAAAAGTTACATGTCTCTTGCTAAATCTTTCTTTCTTTCTCCTACTTTCTCTCCCCCTCTCTCCGTTAATTATAAAGCTAAAAATAGGAATAGTCCATAATTTACATCAACCAAAGGCAATATCACTACAATAGGTACTCCTATTTAAACAGTTACTGGTGATGGAAAAAGAAAGAGTGAAATATCCGATGAGTAGAGAGAGACTAATTTTAGATTTTGTCTTATTATTATTAAAAATTCAACCGAGTAACCTGACATGTCACATTTTTTCTAATATATAGATATATATATTCTGCAATATTCCTTTTTTAAAGTTTAAGTGAAATATTTTACCAGTTTTGCAATTGCGAACAATTGAGTGTTATTTGTCAGTTAAGGATTTTGATAAGAACTTGCATGAATTGGATATAACTTGTTGTTTATTCAATAGATTTTGTTAATGTCGTCTGGAGCTACCAAATCAGGCTGTCTGAAAATACGGGCTCCCTTACTTAAAATGCACCAAACGTTGATGTTATTTTTCCCCTTTATAAAACTCAATCATGTTTTGCGAAACCAAAAGCAAAACAACCATTTTTTTTACAAAACAACCAAACCAAGCACCATAGAATAAATATTTGAAAAGATAAAGAACTTAAATCCGATAATTTTTTCCCAAAAATTATCGGATTCATTATTCTCTCGAAACGGGTCGATATGCCATAAAACAAAACAACCAAACCAAACACCATGAATAAATATTCGAAGATATAAAAATAACTTGAAGCGTCAAAACATTTTTCAAAATAACTGAGTTCATTATTGAATAACCCGGATAGAGTTAATATGCCATAAAGCAACCAAACCAAACCAAACCAAATCGTTAATGTCGTTACTATGTACATTAATTTTTGTGTCTTCTTGGTGATTTTTTATTTCCACAAAACAAAAGGTAAGCAAAATATTTCACCAAAAAATGTGCCATCAAGAAAGAAAAAGTAAAAAAAAAAATGTTGTTTTTTTTTTCCTCGATCTGATGGCACATTTTAGAACAAAAAAAAATGATCGAACAATTTGAAAGCAGCCAAGAAAAAGATGAACAAAATGGTTGAAGAATGTGATAAAAGCAGTGAAATACAGGAGAGAAGAACACATCTGAGGCTATTACAAATAAAACAATGAAACCGTGTTTTGTTTTTCCTTCTATTTCTTCTCTTGTTAAGCTAACCGAATGCATAACTTGTTTTGTATTAAACTGCTAAACTAATCAGTTTAAATTTGTTAAGGTGATATTTTACCTTTTTGTAGTTAAAGAAAAGGGTAAAGCAGCAGCAACAACTGTGCATCAGATCAAATCTTTTCTGGCAGTGAATGGCGCTTTCTTTTGCTTGTTACGAGAAACTAACAAATAAATGCAACACAAACGAAATAAACATTTTCATGATTTAGTGGAGATTGCAGAAGTTATAAAACATCGTTTCTTTCTTTCTTTCTTTCCAATCGCCATTTAAAGCTTCCCTTGTGATTACTTCTAAGTGTTCAGACCAAATAATTATTTTCAACAATCCGACCAGTTTGGAACCAAAAAACAATTACACTGCTTATTTATCTCAAATAAAACACACAAAAATACTAAGTTGAAGAAAAGGTTAATTAATAGGCATGTTTTTTTCTTTAAAAATGTTCCTTTTCTTTTATTCTATTTTATTATTTTCGTTTTCTAAATCTAAAGATTTGTGTCCTACTTCGAATGAAACTCATTGAAATCTTTCGGGATAAATCCATTAAAATTTGGCAGCAATCACACTTTTCGTTCAGAATTCTGTTTTTATTTCCAGAATGTTCTAACTTGCTGTTAGTTCTAGTAGAATGGCTGCCAGCTATGGTGGAGACATTCTGCCAAAGAAATGGAAAATCTAAATTGCATGCTAATACTGCTACAAATTACAAATTACTTTCCGTTGCTGTCATTCTGGTCGTTCCTCAATAATGGATTTTTTATAATCACTGTGTCTATTGCTAATGGAGATTTGGTATCTAACTGTCTGTAGCCTAAACTATATTATTACTTCAAATAATATATTATTTAACTGCTTTCACTAATGGAGATGTGGTATCTATCTGTCTGTAGTCGAAACTAAACTATTAGTTCTGTAAATGTACTATTGTACCATGTTTTAATCCTCAGTTCGGAGGGGGAGGGTAGTGTCTACTGTTTTGTTCTCATTGGGCTATCCTCCCAAACATTACATCTTCCTTTGAGAAGTAGCATACATCAACAAGAAATTGCCTTAATCCACTGCTCATTAACAAACTGAACACTTACATTATATGTACTAGCAAAAATAGATGACAGGAGAAAGGAGTATATTTTCTGTTATCTCTAATATAAATCTCATCTGTCTGTTTAAATGTATGCATGTATGTATGTATGTATGTATGTATGTATGTGTGTGTGTATGTATGTATGTATGTGTGTATGTATGTCTGCCTAAAACTTTCGACAGAGGCGACAGATTTTCGCGAGATTGGTATCATTTTGAAGCTCGACCCTTCAAACGACAAATATCGAAAAATTGCCTAAAAACATTAATTCCTTCACCCTAAACTGGGCACTTTTCTACAATGAGAAGTTACTTTTTCGCCGATATTTTTAAAAGTCATCCCCTCTTTTTGATTGACTAGCCTTCATTTAAACCATCGTCACTTCCGCTTTGGCGATGAACGCAATAAGAAAGACGTCACTTTTTTTTTTTTTTTGCATATTCTTTTCCTCCTTCGCGGTACGGATTCAAGCCTGCCTGCGTACTAGCACCTTTTTTTTTTTTTCTTTTTTGCTCAACACACCTCCAATCACCTGGGCAACGCCGGGCACTTGTGAATGACACACTTTGAACATCTTTTCAGATTCACTTCCAGCATTTTTGCCTATTAATTCGTTATAAATTACGTTTGTCAATTTTATTATTGCTGCGGTCAGTACAACCGTCATTGTTGTCGTAATAAACTTTGGTAATAAACTGACTCTGTTAGTTTCTGCGATTTACAAAAGGGAGATGCTTCGACATTTTCTAAAACAAGATCTATGTGTACAGTTATCAAGACCAGCTAATCAAGCAGGCAAGGCGGTAGAGAAGGACATTAAACTCTTTGGGGGAAGCTTTCCCCATACACATTTGGAAGCACAGAGGATGAGTTTTGTTAATTGCTTTATGGAATTGCGAAATGACGTCACGGTAAGGAAAAAGTGTTGACAACGTTTGAAAACACGATCACGTTAGAAACGTGGATGACGTTCGAGATCACGTTCTATGCGTGAGTGACGTCACAACCGGGACCAGAAATCATATGTGGTGAGATAGTGAGGAAATAAATGTTGTTGTACAACAAAAACAAATGTTAATTATTGGCCAAACAATGAAGTTTGTTTTTCCTTACAAAAAGTGTATAATTTGGCCTGGAACATCTAACATAATCTATTTCTACTAGCATTCTATTTTCTGTCTGCCTTACTTTTCTGGTGCTTACTAGATCAGTCTGTCTGAAGATACCGGCTCCCTAATCTAAAATGCACCAAACACTGATGTTTTTTCTTTCTTTCCTTTTCCTTTTCAAAACTCAGTCATGTTCTGCAAAGCTAAAATGACAATTTTCCTCAATAAAACAACCAAACCAAAGACCATGAATGAATATTTAAAGATATAAAAAAAACTCGAAGCATAAAAACTCTTTTCTAAAATGATTAGATCCAACATTCAGTCACCCAAAAAGGGTTGATATGCCATAAAACAAAACAATTAACCAAACGAAATTCTCACTTTTATTTTTTTATCTCGTATTTCATTTCTATTTTATTCTTTCTCTTCATTATTCTTTTTTCTTTTAATTCCGCCCTCAGCAGAATATAGATGGAATATGCGTGTCTTCTTAATTGTTTGAGTTTTAATTAAACACACACACACACACACACACACACACACACACACACACACACACACACACACACACACACATCTTTTATATAATAGATATAGATGGCATTATAGGCCTTTTTCCAAACAAATTTAAATCATATTCGGTTAACATTTTTATTATCTGCTCATTTTCTCATCAAAGAATAAAAAGATAAAATAATGATAAATTAAAAATGAAAAAAATCAATAAATCAATAGAAAATCTCAAGAGACTTTAAACTAAAAATATTTTATCAGTAAAAATATGAACTTTGCTAAAATGTTGAAACTGATTATCTTGAAATGCTTACAAAAACATTATTTTATTTCTTAAGCAACTTAACTAATAAAGAAATGCACAAATGAACTCGCATAAAACAGGAATGCAGACATGAACACCTCTCAAAAATATGAACAAAAATTAACATATATCAAAGAGGAAGGTGTACGTGAACATCTATCAAAATGGAGCGCACATATCAATACATATTTTTTTCTTCTTGCAGCATTATATTGGCATGCATTTTTTCTACCTAAGCACAGAATTTTAATTTTTTTCTGAAGAGTATATGCACGAAAAGAGATGGTATTGACATAATAATAACCGTTTGTTTCTACATAGCGAAACGGATATACAAACCAAAATTGTAATATGCTGAAGGAGCTGTTTTGGATAAAAAATAAATATTTGGGTCTTTGAATGTAACTATACTGTTATTCTTTTCTATTTAACATACACTGAGCTTTTAAACAAAAAGTATCGGTATACAAAAAAAAGTGAAATATAATTGAAAACACATTCTACCAAAACAACATATATATATATATATATATATATATATATATATATATATATATATATATATATATATATATATATATATATAGTAGAAATATATATATAGTAGAAATATATATATATATATATATATAGTAGAAATGGTAATTAATAATAACTGAAGAAAGTCCTCAATACTGTTGTAGAGCAAATATGCGTTTTATTTTTTATTACCATATCTTTCTGTTAAGTTACATTATTGTTTCAGCTACCCGGCCGTTATTTGGCCGTCTGTAGCTTCCTCAGACTTTTACAGAGAACCAGGGTTTCTGTAAAAGTCTGAGGAAGCTACAGACGGCCAAAAAACGACCGGGTAGCTGAAACAAAAATGTAACTTAACAGAAATATACGGTAATAAAAAATAAAACGTATATATATATATACACACACATACATATATATATAAGAAAGAGAGCACACATAAACACATACCAAAAAGAGCACATATGAATACTCATCGAAAATAATAGCACAAATTATAAAAAAAAAAAAAGAAAATTGAACACATATTAAAAAGGAGAGCTCATAACCTTTATCCTAGACTGACCACCAGGTCTTGATAAGTGATGACCTTCCGAATAAAAAGAAAAAAACAAATAAAAACACAGGAATACTATGTAATTCCGTAAATGAGTAAACAAAATTCCTTTTCACCAAAACTGCAACGAATACAACAGCAGCAAAATTCCACGTTTTCACTGTTAAGTTCCTTTCGTGCCGAAAAACCTTTTACTTGAATAGTTCCTTCCCACGAATGACTGGACTTCAGAATTCCCTCTCGGTCTCCTGCTTTCCTGACATGTATAAATTTAAATGTAATATAAACAGATATCTAGCTGCTCAACTCCCTGCATAGTGTACTGTAAACATGGTCCCAAATAATAGCCCCTGACATCCAAATGGCAATGTGCCTTGTTAGGGAAAAATAAATGAAAGAAAAAATGCACATCTCAGCTCCAAATATCTCAGTTCCAACTTTTCTCCCAGCTGTAAAAAAGAGAGTCGCCAACCTGATAGGTCCTGAACTGTCATGTAGGCTTCAGCCACTGTCCCATCGACGAAATGTTGCATCCCTCTGCCTCTTCTCCAAGTACTTTAATGGTGAATGCTCTGACGAACTACAAGCACTTGTACCTCATTAACGTGACTACCCCCGACAAACCCGACAAAGCAGCTAAATCCTACCCTTTTACAGTAGAGATCCCTAGGTGTAAGAAAGCCTTTTACTCCAATAGTTTCTTCCCCAGAATTGCAAGACTTTGGAACTCCCTTCCGGGATTCTGCTTTCCCAACTGTACTGATATGCAGAAGTTCAAGTGTAATGTAAACAAACATCTTGCTACTCATCTCCCTTCATAATACCCCTGCAACTTATGTCGCCGATAGTAGCCCCCTACTTAAAAGTGACACTGTGCCTTGTTTGGGGTGAAAATTGACTAAAAAAAAATGCAACTGTCTGTCTTTTTCAATCCGTATTTCTTAATTATTCTAATTCAAATTACAAACAGAAATTTCTTTTCCCACTAAAAATCGGGTGCTCAATGTACGAAACAATCCACATATTTCAAAGCTGGTAACTCTTCATTTTCTTCTCCATGGTAACATTTCATCATCCTTTATATTTTAAACCACAAAAGATAAAGAAAAGTACTCATGGATATCAAAACAGAAATAAAAAAGAGCAAATGGACACATATAAAAAAGATAGTATACATGGTTTCACATAAACAAACATAGGCATTTTATTAAAAGCGCAAATATATATGAACACATTTCACAAGGGGAAACACATACTTATCAATGTGCATTGTCAAAAATAAGTGCTCGCCCATCAAAAACGGGAACACGCATAATCAATTACTTATAACGTCACCAACTAACTTTCAGAAGAATCCCCCTCCCCATCCGCTTTTCTTTTATATCGTAAGTTTCTTAAAACGTGACTAGCTAAAGTTCAGAATAACATCACGCTTTTCTTTTAACGGTTAATTTAAAAAAAAAAATCTTTTTGAACGCTGTTAACTTAAATTCCTCATTTCAGTTTACATTTTGGAGACGGACGTGTTTTTGTTGAGATAAGTGATTTCAATTTTAATCATACTTTTTATTTTTAGATTCAAATATTAATAACTTCATTTTATTTCAGTATTTAATTTATGTATTTCTGTTTTATTAAATGCTAGCTTTTTTTTTGTTTGTTTTTTTCTCGTCCATAAATGTTTATTTATCTACCAAGTTGATTGCAAAAATAGATTACGAATTTGTACTCATTCTTAGTTCGTGAGAGGGGAATCTATCACCATACTTTCCCTTAAACACGTCGGTTGGACTTTTATAAGTAGAATACTTAATAATTTTTTTTTAATGGAGAGTAGAAAACGCATTGTGGATACGTTATCGGCAGCTCCTGTTACTCTCGCTTCTTCTTATTTGTCACTCAGTCCTCATTTTTTAATGAGTGATTTTTCTGACAAAGGGAGAAGAAAAAGCTGTTTTCTAGGTTGGCAGTATTTTGCGCGAACAGTTGGCAGAGATGGCGGAAATTTTCTGTTCCTGTGTCTATCCTTGTAGCCATGTCACTAGTAAGGGTGCTGGAGGTAAACGTTTTGTCTGGGCTGACGTTATCCGCCTGATAGTCAGGGACCCGAACCTTGGATTAACCACCAAGGAGGCTGTCCTATCAGCAGGTGCAAAGTACTGGGGCTGCTGTATTGCCATTTGGTGAATAGATTCTGGACCATGCAGTAGCTTCTGGTGGGGCCCCTTGATGCCATACTAGTGGGTAATTGTTACGGCTTTACCTTATCATTAGCTACAAATAAAAAAAATAAAAAAAATTCTTCATTTCTTTTTCTCTCTTAGTTTCCCCTCTCTGTCCTGCTCTAAGTAAATCTGACGACCTAGTCCACAAATTCCAAAAATTCATCATGACAAGTTTCAAGAAAAAATATACGATTAAACCCGGTTCTCCAACTTCCAACGTAGACCCCTACTACCATGTCTCCTTCTCCAACATCAGGGGTCTACATTCTAACCTTCCAGAGGTTGAAACCCAATTACAGGAGACTCAACCAGACCTTTTATTTTTAAGTGAAACTGGCATTGGACAGGCTATTTCCCTAGAAGAGTTCGCAATTAAAGGATACTCTAACTTAAGTTCTAAATCTGACCCCCAAGATCGCCATGGGCATGGAATTTGTGCCTATATTAGGGATAACTTTCCATGTAGTAGGGACATCTCCAGGGAAGATCCTAACTTACCCTATATGTGCTTCCGGGTTGCTTTAGCTCACACTACGGCATTTATATTTACTCTCTATCGCCCCCATAACAGCGGAGTTACTATCTTTCAAAGCATATCTGAGAAAATTGACCAAGTCCTATCTGCTTATCCTTCAGCTAACATTCACGTATGTGGTGACTTCAATGTTCACAACGTCGAATGGTTGACCCACTCTAACAAGACCGATGATGAGGGGAGGTTCTGTCATGATTTCTCCATTGCCTATGACCTCACTCAGATTGTTCAGGAATCCACCCGTGTGCCCGACAATGACGACCAGTATGCGAGCCTACTAGACCTTTTTCTCACAACTTGCCCTGAACTATGTTCAGTTTCTGTTCTGTCGCCTCTTGGATCTTCCGACCACTCTGTTGTATCAATTAAGATAAAAATGAAATGTAATAAGTCCCCAGACGTACCTCTCCATTGTACAGTATATCGATACACTAAGGCTGACTGGGATAGCTTCCGTACATTTATATCTGATCTACCTCTGCATTCCATGTTTAAAAAGGATGTGTCCTCTATAGTATTAGACCTAACGGAATGGTTAATTGTAGGTATTGACCGTTTCATACCCTCGAAACAGTTTCAGCAAAAACCTAACAGCCAGCCATGGTTCTCTCCAGAATGTGCTGCTGCCATTGCGCACAGAAATCACTTTTTCCACTGTTTCCAACGTAATAAATGTATGAAAACTAAAGCTGCTTTCAGGACTGCCAGCAACCATTGTAAGAAAGTAATAAAGAATGTAAGAGAGTTGTATGCTCAATCTGTTTAGTCCAAAGTAGCTGAGCAGCCGCTTGGTTCCCACCAGTTTTGGCAAATAGCAAACAGAATCCTGAACAGAAGCGTGTGCTCCATCCCAACTATTATCAATGGACCTGAGGTAATCTCGTCAGCATCAGACAAAGCCAAACTCTTTGTCAAGAACTTTGCCACTAATTCTACCCTTTGCGATCAAGGCCGCCAACCCCCAATATTTCCTCCTGTATCAGAAAACACGCTATGTGATATACGTATATCTGTACGTGATGTTGCCAAGCTAATCAAAAACCTTGATTCCAGTAAAGCAACTGGCCCTGACAGTATTCCAATTATAGTACTCAAAAAACTTCAACCTGAACTAGCGCCCATACTTACAAAACTGTTTAAACGTTGTCTCAAGGAGAATAGTTTCCCATCTCCCTGGAAAATCTCATCAGTATGCCCTGTATTTAAGAATTCAGGTGATCGCTCATCCCCCTCTCAGTACAGGCCAATAAGTCTCCTGTGCGTCATGAGTAAATTGCTGGAATCTGTGTTAAATACAGAAGTAATCAACCATCTCAACAAAAATAACCTTCTTAGTGACACTCAATATGGTTTCTGTTCTGCTAGATCTACAGCAGATGTGCTTACAGTTATATCTCATATGATTAGCAAATCTCTCGACGGAGGCAACCTTTCTAGGGCAATTGCTCTTGACATATCTAAGGCCTTTGATAGGGTATGGCATAAAGGTTTACTTCATAAGATCTCTAGCTATGGTACTGCTGGAAATGTCTTCTCAATTATTAAATCATTTCTTTCTGATAGGTTCATAAGAGTAGTAGTTGAGGGGCAAAAATCAGAAGCTCACAGTATTAATGCCGGTGTCCCTCAGGGGTCCATCCTGGGCCCAACTCTTTTCCTGATCTACATTAATGATCTTCCAAATCACATCCTTACATCATTTGTAGACATTTATGCTGACGACACTACCATTTATGGTAGCACATCTAAGACAGTAAACGACCAAGTTCTCTCCAATTCTCTCTCCTCTGATCTTGAGCACGTAGTACAATGGGGTAAGGAGTGGCTGGTTACTTTTAATGCATCTAAAACCAAGCTTCTCTCTTTACATCATCAACATTCTGATCCACATCTGGCATCAATTGAAATGAATGGCTCTCGTCTTCAGTTTTGACAAGCTTCTTGGCTTGACCATTGCTCCTGATCTTAAATGGAACACGTACATCAAATCTGTTGCCAAGGCCACTGGAAAAATGGTGAGATCTTTCTATCGATCCGGTAGATATCTCACTGCTGATGCTATTCTCTATCTATATAAGAGCTAGGTACGTCCAAGGATGGAATACGGTTGCCACATCTGGGCAGGAGCTGCTAGAAAGGACTTGTCCTGCCTTGATAGAGTTCAAAATAGACTACGTAGCCTCATAGAAGATGTCCTTTTCTCTTCCTTACAACCTCTATCTCACAGAAGAGATGTTGCGAGTTTGTCTCTGATGTATCGTTATTTTCATGGAAAGTGTTCGACTGAGCTTCAATTTATGGTCC
The DNA here is from genome assembly GCF_053919585.1 of Euprymna scolopes. NCBI lineage: Eukaryota > Metazoa > Mollusca > Cephalopoda > Sepiida > Sepiolidae > Euprymna > Euprymna scolopes. The sequence continues at coordinate 126,361,285 of NC_136494.1, forward strand.
CCCCTCGCCAAACTTTCACAAGAAACACTCGTCTAGCTGTAAACACTATCAATAATTCCCCCCACTCTTTATCTGTGCCTAAACCTAAACGTTGATTCCATGAACAAAGCTTCTTTCTTAGAACTGCACGCCTGTGGAATTGCCTTCCGTTTTCCTGCTTTCCGGCTGACTACAATATGGTTGTCTTCAAGTCTAATGTAAATAAGTTCTTGATGAGCCGTTCCATATAAGTTATCAAATTTACCAAATTCTCATTACTAATGATTACTATATTGTTCAATTTCTACTGTACACTCTTTAACCCTTATCCTTGAGTGGCCTCTTGGCCTTGATAATGTGGTGATGCCTATGTAAAAAAAAAAAACACCTATAAAAAGAGAAAAGCAATTTGAACATATCAAGAAGATCACACATAAATACATATTAAAGTGAAGATTATAAATACGTATTAAAATGAAGAGCATTAACACGTATCAAAATGGGGAGCATGAACAGGTATTTAAATGAAAATCATAAACACGTATTAAAATGAAGGGCATGAACACGTATTTAAATGAAAATCATAAACGCGTATTAAAATGAAGGGCATGAACACGTATCAAAAATGGGAAGGTCACATGAACATTTATGAAAAAGTGTGGATGCAGATTACTTTTATAAATAGAAGAACCAATGAGATTTTGTCTCTAGGAAATTCTGTTAAGTGATTTTCCTCTGGGGGTCTTTCCCGATTGATTCCACTTGAAGAAACAATTTTCTTACTTGTCACTCTTCACCGTTGTGGCTGACTGCTATTAGGGATGTGTCTCCCACTTGTAATGAAATCGATCTCGGCCGAAAAGCAATGATTTTTCTGTGACCTAACGAAAACGAAATGACGTTTTGCAATTCTTAGTGTTTTTTTTTTATTACAGTAATAGTTCGTCTTGTTCAAGCAAAACTTTATTTATAAAATATTATCCAACGTTAGTTTTAGAATTTCTGCATTCTGTTCTTTTACAGGTTTGAAAATCACTGAAAATTTTTATAAGAATAAAAACTGAAAATTTTTATAGGAATAAAAACTGAAAATTTTTATAGGAATAAAAACTGAAAATTTTTATAGGAATAAAAACTGAAAATTTTTATAAGAATAAAAATTGAAAATTTTTATAGGAATAAAAACTGAAAATTTTTATAAGTATAAGAATAAAAACTGAAAATTTTTATAAGAATAAAAACTGAAAATTATACCCAGTGGACAACTTTGATTGGTACATTTTATTTCAAACTAGTTTAACTTACCCAACATTGTCCGGGATGCAGTGAAGTCATTTAATTTTGAATTTAAAAAACATGTTCAAACCAGATACTAATCTACACAAAAGCAATTTGCCCCATTCTGAAGCTCGCGGTTAAAAATACCTGCGGGCTTAGAAGTAACTTAGATGACGTAGAATCTTTTCTCCTAGTAAACTCTGCGGATATTCTAACATTATGTGAAACCAACCTACACTCCTCAATGCCCTCTAACAACTTTAATATTACAGGATAGCCTCTGTCGTAAGGACTCAGATATATGCACTGACTTGGAGTCTTCACTCATAACACTCTCCCCTTAACTAGAATCAGATGACCAGGCTTTCATGTGCTTTTGACTAGTCTTGACACTGCATTAGTTATATTTTCTCTACCGTCCTCCCTCGAATCAGAATGGTACCCTAATCAGCCATGTATAGGTGCAGCATTCTCCTTAGATATTAAGGTCTAGGTACATAATGTACATACTATTAGTTAGCTTGGTTTCACGAATTACACTGCAGCTGGTAGCAGCACACATAGTTTCTCTATAGTTTATACTCTAACACAGTCACGTTTCTGACACGCCTCTGATCATTTCGATGAGCAAACCTCACTTTTAGACCTGTTTTTTACTACAGTATCCGAGGATTGTGTGAAAAATGCTCATAGTCCACTCTGGGATGCTGATGACCTTGTGGTACTCGTTGACATCATCCTAACTCCGCGAACCCAAGCTGAGGAGCCGTGCTAAAAATAGCAAGATGTTTCAAAAAGGCTGACTGAAAAATCATCAGAAATGCCCCTATGGACTAATACCTTCTCTTTTCCTGTTTAAAAGTGTGCCAATGAGACAACTGGATTGTGCAAAGCACGTTCCCACACGGAAGTATTATAGCAAGCCCCACTCTCCCCAATGTGTGGTAGCCTTTGTGCAAAGGTAGCGTGCATTCCACTGATTTATCTAGCACAAGTCAAGTACAATTAGGCAAAAATTTATAGAAATAATTGCAGGAGTGAAACAGCTGCAGCCAATAGATGGCATATCTAAGTGACCAGCAAATGTATTGAGTTGCAGAAAAGAGGACCTCTGGAAAATTTATAATAATGTTGTGATTAATGGACAATCAATAATTCCTCCACTATCCAACCACTATGAGGTTGTTTGCACGACAACCGAGAAAGCTGAACTGCTTGCCCGATTGCTTGACCAACTCTATCTTAGACCCATCAAACAATCCCCCCTCCTAGATTTCTCTTTGTAAACAGAAGTCACACTCTAGATCTGAAAATCACCTTTTCTCATGTTTGTGATATCATAAAAACCTAAACACCTCCAAAGCGTGTAGGCCTGATCTCATCCTTGCATTACTAATTAAGAAATGTTCCACTAAGTTAGCACCTGACATCACCTAACTTTTCAATACATATCTAGCCGAGTCTTGCTTCCGTTATAGCTGAGAAATTGCCTCCATTGTACCAGTATCCAAGAATCCTGGCAAAAGAACCAACCAACTTAGTTGTCACCTAATCAGTTTCCTTCTCCTCTTCGCAAAAATCTTGGCGTCTTTAATCAATCAAGCTCTAGTCCAACATCTTGTAAATGTTAAGCTTCTTTCTAAACAACAATATAGATTTAGGCAAGCTCGTTCTTCTACTGTAGATATTTTTACTGTCATTTCAGAATGCTCATACCATATACTGGATAATTCTAACTTTTGCTATGAACAATATAATGTGTTTGTTCCTTGTAAAACGATACATTATAACATATGTATGCATACATATATATACTTGTACAAACGGGAGACCTAAAATAAGTTTCCAGACTGTTTTTGTACAAACATTTAAAATTGTTGAAGACTCTTGAAAATTCACTATATTATTGTTATACACCTTATGAGATGACTAATTAGTTTTCATGCTTTCAGATTAAAATGATCAGCTACAGCAGTAATTAGAATACACCCTACTAAACACTGATTATCACAGCTGATGAATTTTAAAAAAATGCAATCTGGACGTGAAGACACTTTAGAAGAACAATAGGCAATAAAATTCTGTTTTAAACTTGAAAAAATGCCACAGAAACGTATGGAATGCTTCAGACTGCTTTTGGACCATCTTGCATGAATCAAACACCAGTTTTTGGGTAGCATAAAAGATTCGAGGAAGGCAGGGAGTCTGTGAGGGATGATTAGATGTGTGAGAGGAGTAAGGAAGTGAGAACACCGGAGCTGATTGCCCAAATAAAGACTTTCATGAATAAGGACGGTCGTATGTACACAGTTTGATATCAGTGTGAGAACTGTATACACTTTTCATTTATGAGGAACTGAATATGTGGAAGATTTGCATGAATGCACCAGTTCAGAACTCTATCCTTGCCACAGACTATTTGACAAGGTGAGCATCAAGGCAATGCTCAGTTAGCAGAGTGCTCGCCTTGCATACAAGAGGCTCGGGTTTTGAATCCCGAGTTCGGATATGTCTAACTGATAAGGCCGAATGAGAGCAAAACTTGAGTCTTGGACTTCCGGTTTGTTGGCTGTCATGGTTCTTGTGATTCTCGATGGTAGCGCATGAGTCATTTTTTCAACTTTTACTATCATTACTATCTATTGGGTTCAATATAATCTATATATAAGGCAAAAGTGGCATGCATGTTTTTGTATGTTCAGCAAAGGCTTTTTCGCCGGGGTTCTCGGGGGGAAGAGGGTTACTAATTTTTAGAACTTTTTATACACACCCTATATTGCAATATCTACGATTTGCGAATGCACGTCGCATCTAGATTTATTTACATCGACTTTTACAAAATTCTTGCTATTTCATCTCCTCTCGTGTTTGTTCGACTCTTTCGTATAAAAGCGAAACTAATCTGAAGCGAAGGCATGGTTCCCGGCTTTCATGCTGGAAACGTCAAGAAAGCAATGAGGTTTGTTCAATGCTGAGGAACCCCTTATATCAGACAATTGCTATTTATTTGGATACTCCTTTTTTATGGGGAGCTGGTCCCCCTCCCCAACATCTTGAGGAAACAAAACCAAAAAACTACCGCGCCACCAAAGTTGGGGAAACAAAGCCCAAAAAACTGCTTTGCAGCAAAAGTTAATGCGGGATTTAATTCCTTCTATGGCGTGATGTTTGACCTCATTAAATTCACGCATCTGTCACTTAAGTTTTTAATCGTAAAAGCTAAACGTTTTTCAGTTACTCTCCTATCCTGGCTGAGCGGTAAGATGACAGGTTGTTTCACACTTTCTTTGCCTCAAGGCTTCGGGTTCGAACCTACCTACCAAAACTTTTTTTCCCTTCTTTTACACACTTCCAAACACACGGGCAACGCCAGGCACCCTCGCTAGTCTATAATATAAAGGGAAAAATCTGTTTAAATGTATGTATGTTTGTATGTCTGCCTAAAACTTTCGACAGGGGCGACGGATTTTCACGAGACTGGTATCATTTTAAAGCTCGACTTTTCAGACGAAATATATCGAAAAATTGACCAAAAACAAAACATCCTTCATCCGCAACTGGGTACTTTTTTACAGGGAAGGGTCGCTTTTTTCATCGATATTTTCGAAAGTTGTCGCCTCTTTTCAATTGTCAAGTCTTAACTTAAACCTTCCGATTTGGCGATGGACGCAACGGCAAAAACGTCACGTTTTTTTCCTCCTTAGCAGTACGGTTCCCAGCCTGTCTAGCTACTACCACTTTTTTTTTTGCTCAACACAAACCTCCAAACACTCAGGCAACGCCGGGCACCCAGGCTAGTCTATAATATAAATCTCACCTATCTGTTTAAATGCATGTATGTATGTATATTTGCATGTCTGCCTAAAATTTTCGACAGAGCCGACTGATTTTCACATAGTCGATATCATTTTGAAGCTAGGTCTTTCGGACGACAAATATCGAAAAATTGGCTAGAAACAGTAATTCCTTCACCCTCAACTGGGCACTTTTCTACAGGGAGGGGTTGCTTTTTTCGTCGATATTTTCGAAAGTCATCCTCTCTTTTCGATTGACTAGCCTTAATTTAAACATTCGTCACTTCCGGTTTGCCAATGGTTCGCGGTACAGGCTCGAGCCTGCCTGTCAACATTTTTTTTTTTTTTTTTGCTCATAACACACCTCCAAACACCCGGGCAATGCCGGGCACTCAGGCTAGTAAAATAATAAATACGAAATCTGCATTAATTATAATATCATATTTGAGCATATTTTACGCCCGAGAAATGCCGGGCGGCATGCTAGTGTATATATATATATATATATATATATATATATATATATATATATATATATATATATATGGTACAACTGGTATTTAGTAAAAACCTGAAGAGAGCGCTCAATACTATTGCAGAGCAAATATGTGTTTTATTTTTTATTACCGTTTTATCTGTTTGCCTACATATGTAGCCAAACAGATAAAACGGTAATGAAAAGATAATATATATATATATATATATATATATATATATATATATATATATATATACGTACGTGCGCGCGCACGTGTGTGTGTGTGTGTGTGTGTGTGTGTGTGTGTGTGTGTTTGTGTTTGTGCGTGTGCAACTGATTTTGATTTTCCTCTCAAGCTATGAGTATTTTTCTTTGGTTTGACCGTCCCTTATAATTAACACAAAGACATCATAACCAAGCCACTTGTTTATTTACTTTGCTTCCTATATATTAGCGAACAGAAAGAGATGGAGAGTTATGCATGAATAGTTTTTAAGATTACACGCTTGCGTTTCACTTTTAATCAAGTACAGTCCTAGCTCCCAGCATGCTACTTGTTACTTCCGCTTCCCCCCCCCGCCGTTTCCATACATCAAATTTGATCTCTTGAACCCTTACCATTTAACATTCTCAATGCCATTTAATAGATAACATTTGCCCAACAAATTTTAATGGACTCTCATAATTTGGGTAAGAGGAATTTTATTATGCAAATCTTTTGACACATTCGGTGTACTAAACGACTTTTTATAACATTTTTTCACCTAAATCACTGGTAATGATTCCTTAAATGAAATATGATTAACTTGTCTCGTTTTATAAATGAGTAAAGAACAACCGTTCGTTTGAAAGGTTAACAATTGGTCTATAAACATTGTATACCTACGTAATATTATATTAAAATTGATCAAAAGTATTTTGAGATTTTTCAAATTTGGTGCTGTTACTGTTTCAGACTGAAAGGTGACAGTGGTTCAGTGGTGAAGATCACGGACAACCTGGGTGTCCGAAGTTCCAATCCAGTTCGTTCCACAAAAATAATTTTATTTTAATACAGTATCACCCGGATATAAGAGACCCGAATATAAGAAAAACGAATATAAAAGATTTTCTCTGGTCCCAAATTAGAACCTGTGTTAATGTACAGTGTAACCGGATATAAGAGCGCTTAGAGACGGGATAAGGAGTCTCATATCTGGGTTATACTGTATTTTCCAAACGTGTCGGCTATTAGCATTCTTCCGGTGACTGTTTCTCATAGTCTTGAAATTTCGAGTTGAACCATTTATTTAATTCACTTAAGCACATTGCTTAGATTTTGTATATCATAGATTTTAGTTACCAAGTATTAGTTTTTTTGTTTTTTTCTTAATTTCTTCCACCAGGGTTTTTAACTTGGGAGCTCTTGGTAGAATTCATTCTAGAATGCTTCATCGCAAACACCATTATTCACTTAGCCATACGCCAAATAGAAATAAGAGTAATCTAACCAAGTGAATTAAATAAACGGTTGTTCGAAATTCCAAGAAGTTTACCAAAAAAAAAAAAATTGAAGAATGCTGAAGAAGATAATCAAAACTCGTGAGAATCATAACAATCAAGATATGAAATAACCGAAGTACGTAACGTAGTAAACATAAATAAAAACTGTTTCGTTACAAATGAAAATTACAGGAAAGTATTCTGCCCTGTGTGTGTGTGTGTGTGTGTGTATATATATATATATATATATATATATATATATATATATATATATATATATATATATATATATGTATATATAAGTAGAAACATAAAAATGAACTCTGCCCAGTCACAAAAAAATAAGTTTAAAATATTTTCTCCCATGCATAGGCAAAGCGATTAAAACCTTTGTTTTATTACAAAAAATTGTGCTAGTGCAGAAAGTAACCCGCACTATTTTTTAAATCGTATTTCCCAGTTTAAAGTTTTATGTTTTTTTATTCAGTTGTAAGGTTGAAGTATAGAATAGGTACAAAACACCCTCCCCATGTTAAGAATGGCTTTTTAAATAACATTATTTACGTCCGGATCACTCTCTGCACTAGTATCCAAAAAAGAATTGAGTTACATATTCTCATGTAAAACTGCTTAAAAATCTGGTACTTATACTTTTATGTTACCGTGCTGACTTTATCATTTAGAAAGCCATTCTTAACATGGGGATGTTTTTTTTTTTAATTATTCTGTACTTTCACCTAACAATTTAATTTTAAAAAAATGATATCGTGAAACTGGAATTTAACTTGAAAATAATATTTTTAAAAAAATAGCACGGTAACATAAGTACCAAAAATATAACGACGATTTAAAAAACTATTTCTCAAAATCAACTTTTTTTGCAGTTAAACTCATCACGTCTGAGTAGTGTACGTATACACTTCAGTCCAAACGCAGGACTCCAAAATCTCTCTTCTCTGAAAACAGTTTTTTGTTTTTTGTTTTTTATTATCCAAACCGGTATCATTTTACTTTTAAACAAAATCTCAACGAGCGACGTTCCAGAAGTAATGGCTACTTTTTATTCTGCCTGAATGGATCAAATTGAATTGCAATGTTATGATAGCTGAACTTATACATTCATGCCCTGAAAATTGAATCTGTTGCCGATATTGACTGTCGGAGACTCTAAGAAGGCAACCCATCATGGCGTACTCCAGAAGTAGAAATGCGTCATTGAATTCCTGCCAAAAATGTATTGAGAGTGGTCGTAATTATATAGAAAAATGAATTCTGGAGCACACAAAGTTGCTCGCTTTTTACTGTATCACTCCCGTCTTCATAACTTTTCAGCTTTTTCAGTTAAAACATTAGAAATTTTTACTTTTGGAACGACCCTCGTATAACAAAACGCACTCTGGGCGCCCATGAACGGCCATCGTTTATCACATTGATAATGTGATGACTATGTAGAAAAAATTAATTTTGGAGCACAAAAGGTTGCTTGTTTTAATAGTATCCCTTTATTTTTGGAACGAGTCTCGTATGTTACTTTGCGATATCCACCAGGTATAATCAAGTGCCACTATCATTTTGCCTTTTTTTGCTGCTTATAACCGGACTTCACATGCTACAAAAGCTCATCCGAAAGTTTGAGGTAAGTCCCTTTCGTACACTTATTACAAGTTGTGACAAGCTATTTTATCACATGAAAGATTAAATATTTTATCATTCCAATTGTGCTTCAAAATATTTGTTCCATTGTCCAAGTTGAAAATTGCTTTTAAAATCTGAAACGGTAAAACTTTTAATAGTTCATTTATTTCAAGATTTTTTGAACGAGAAAAGCAATATTTACTTTTATCAATAATGATAAAAAACAGTGTGGTGAAAAATGTCGCAAAATGTAAAAAAAAAAAAAAAACCAGAAAATTGCCAAAAATATTGAAACTCAAATTGTGCAACGAATAAATCATCGCAAATTCTTGGAAAAAATAAGTATGGATTGAATACAATTTATTCTTAGAACGTTATGTCAGCAAAATAGAGAGGAGGTAAGACGTCGCAAGAGAGAGAAAAAAAAGATACAACATTTACAAAGTATAAAAATAGATTTTATCATAAAAATTACGTCACAAATTACCTCCTATACGTAGGCAAAAAATAAAGACTTTTTGTAACGTAACCGTTACGCTCGAACCATATTCGTTACAGTTCAAACCGCTCTCGGACCCCCACGCTGTCCAGCACGTTCGACAAGAAACAAAGAAAAATCCGATTTGGCTTTCCTTTCTTTTTAAACACAAGTCGTTTATTTCAGTTTTTCTTTCTTCTCGTCTTGACACCAGTTTAAAGTCTCTCACGGACATCTCACCTGGTGCGTTTTTCCACCGCACTTTTCATTCTTTGGCGTCGAATTTGTTTCTCCTCCTGACCACGTAATGTCCTTTTTTCTTTTTCATCAGATACAAGCTCGAACCGTCTCCAGTAAGAGACAAGGACGGTTGACTGATCTATGACGTCACGTTTAGTAGGCAACATGTGAAACAACCGGAAGTCTCGCAGTAGGTCATGTTGTTATCGGTTTAACGTATTGCAAAGGGGAGCAACCAGTTATTAAACAAGTTGACCGTATAACTGAATCAGTAGTCTTTGTCTAACGCAAAGCAACAAAACTTTTTGGCTAAAACGTAAACTAGAGGTTCGCTAGTCACAAGTTGAGTCGAGTAGAGTTCGTTGTTCACAACACGAAATACGCGTCGACGTTACGTTCTCTATTCGCATGTCTTAAAACGCTTCTCCCACTCCTCCAAGCGACTCGCCTTTTATAATGTTTCGGGCAAACCTAATTTGCATATATCACACGAGACTACTCGAGATCTACGCGTCACCGGAGATTTTCAAAGACAACAGCCGCCATTTTGGGCCTCCTTTTTTTCTTTTTCTGTCTTTCGGCCTGCTGCCGAGACAGATTCTCGCCCGTTTCTGAAGTAGGTCCTCTTTATGTATATCACAACAACTAAAATATTAGACACAGAGGCAAAAAGAAAACAGCAAACCAAAAGGAAAATGACAAAAACCTGAAGTCAGTTTAAAGATGACGAATCGCCTTTTATTTGCAAAAAGGAAACAAGTAAAAATGGTCCAATTTGAAAAACCTGGAAATTTGCGGTCCGTCGACCGGCATAAGGAAGCTACTGACGGCTACAGAAGGATGCGGCTGGCACTGGTAAGCTGCATGAGGCGCTGGAAACCGCAGGAGTGAGTTGGAGTGTCGCTGGTTGAAGAAGGGTAGTCTCAGTAAGCAGGCAGGCAGTAGTAGTTGATCGCATAAGAGTAGTTTCTGATAATCAATATGGAAAAGGTAACCCTGAAAAGGACTGTTTGAACTACTGCTTAAGACCCTTCCGATGCTGTTCTCGACGACTGAGACCATCGAATTATATAATTTATTTCGTTCAAGAATTACAATTCAAAATTTTAATAAAAAAAAATAAAAAAGTAAAAATAAAAAAATAAAAATCAAAAACAAAAACAATTTAGGCACAAGGCCCTATAAGAAGTTTGGGAGAGGGAGGGTACAGGGTCTTTGTGACTATAGTAATTCTTGAAAACTATGTAGGATTACTCTTGACTGGCAACATTTACCACACTACCGCATTCACTCTGTTGGAGTTAATAAAACTCCAGCGTTTGGAAAAAACATATTTAAATTTTTTTTTAAAATCGTGTGTGTGTGTGTGTGTGTGTGAGCATTTTTTTAAGTGTGTGAAAAAAGTTCAATTCATTGGAAAAGAAATAAAGTCTTAAATTTAGTGCAAAAATGTTTGTGGTGGGGAGTGAGGAAACTAAGAAAAATGTTCATGATAAAATAAAATAAAATCGCCTAATTGGGTGTTAGTACGGTCCATCCCTGAGCTAGTCGAAGTAATTAGATCATCTACTGTTTTCCGGAGAACTGAAAACAAGCAGGGAAATATCTAGTGGGAATTGGAGAAGAATTTTATCAGGTGTGGGTAAAAATAAATAGCAAGGTGGGGGGGGGGGACCTCCGAGTAGGGAAGACCGGGGTTAGAAAAAAAATTGGTGGGCAGACTCGGAGGTTCTCTAGTACCGAAAAACAAAAATCGAGAACAGGATCTCAGTTGTACCAGCAATCAAGAGTCTTTTCACCAGTCTAATTTAGTCTAGCAGGATGGGTTCCGTAGGATCCAGCAGTACCACGTGTTACATGCTTTACGGTGGTAACATGAATTCAAACTTGGCTCCTCGACGGATGCATAAGCTAGTGTCATGCACCCAACTCTTGTTAAAGTCCATTCGAGGCAACCTCTTCCAATCGTATCTGATCTTTACTTTAAGCAAGTGTTTAAAGTAAACGATCAGATTACGGTCTGAAATAGATACCCCTCGTAGACCCGCTTGAGGCACGTGATCCAAATGACCATTCGTGCTACTGCTAGGATCGCCAGAAAAAAAACATTCTTTTCTCCCTGGGAAGCGACGGATCCATGTTGTCCACAAAATAAGTTGAGTCGAGTTCAAGCAGGTGCTTGGCATCGATGCGAGCCGTTATCTCGTTGCTGTACTTCAATAGGGTCTGAAGCCGGCTGCAACGCAGACAATAGACCAGCGTATCTTTTTGGTACATGTTGAGTTCGTCAAGGAGGGGCAGTGCGCTTTGGACCAGTCGTCAGGTAAGGGAAAATTCCGAGTTGGCTAGAAAGTCCCGTCCTGGCGCCCAGAGCGCATCTCCTTCATCAACCTTCCACTTCCTAAGAGGACTCTTCGCGGTGCCCACCACTAATTCCCGATATAGCCTCTTTCTAGACTGTTCGATGACTCTGGTCCCCGTCAAAGCTCTACGTGTGGCTTGGCATTCGGCAAAGAACCTTTGTTTCCCCTTCGGTCTAACGAAGGGTTGAGTTTGAATTTGGAAAAAGCGCTCCCAACTACAGGAACGTCCTCCTCTAGTGAACGACCCAGGAAAGCCAACCTCTCAGCATGCCTATGACACAAGAAGTCCCAGGCCTCTCTCGCTCGGAGTTTGAGTATAGACCTCTTTGCGAATATAGTGCTTACTTACCCGCGTCCCACAGAAGTGAGATGAGGTGCTTCTGTAAGCTGTAAGTCATCGGTCCAGCTGAAGGTGCCCGGAAGCGAATTTACTCCAGTCCAGGCGCCCAACTGCAGGCCGACGGACTTGTTGAAGACGGCCCCTGTGACGTCTTTGTATCAAGTGAGTACCTCCGTCACTACCTCGATGTCCGTGCAGCAAGACACGAACACGGTGACGTCATCGGCGACCGCGGAACTATCTAATCGGCCGCAGAAGTGCTGTCTGTACTGATGACCGAGGGTTGTTACAGCAGTCGCTGCTGCCAGCAAGAAAACAAATTAATAGAATTAATTCACGACAGAACCAATCATAATAAATAGTTTCAGATGTTAATTTATCATGTTTATGTTTGATTCATTTCAGAATCAAAATATCTTCCTTGTTGCTTGATGGAGAAAGGGTTGGATTTAGGTTTCTTTCTCTTCCGTTCAAAATAAGAAAAGTAGATGTTGCTATTTTTAGCACAGGTCAGTAGTTCCACTTGTTTCGCCGCTAGGCGGTGTCTGTGACATTGTTTACCATTTTAAAAAATGGCCGTCGTAGTAGAAATACGAAACAAGGCATAAGTGCACCGCGACAGACTTATCAACTTCACACTAGTTCAAATAGTTCGAATAAAAGCATTAAAATATATTAAAACACACAAAACCAGGTAAGTAAAAGAGTAAATTATCTTACCTTTGGTAACATTTATTTGTTATGTATTTGAATTTTTGACCCGGTTTTCGTTTGGTGGCTTCTCTGCTAAATCCCCAGCTTTTCATATATTCTTATCAGAGAAAGTTGAAAATTTAATGTTTTTTGCTGTTTGGAAATTGTAAAAACAATTTTTACATAAGACTTTTTTCAGTTTTTTCTTTTGATAATAAATATATTTTTTCATTGAGTATTTCCAAATATTTGAAAGTTACATATACTTTTCGAAAGAAATATCATGCCTTACGAACGAAAACATAACTGTTCTGCGGTGTGTAAAAAGCAATATCCTATTTTCGAACTTAATAGTTTTAACTTCATTTGTTTTGTTGAATATATTTAAATCCGTGAATTTTTTTGGGTACTTGTGCATTTAACGAACCAGACGTAACTCAGCATTTGTTCGGCTTTGTCCGACGCATGACGTCAACAGCTCGGGTTTTGCTGCTGTCTGACGAAACATGGTCATACTGCGCGCTTAGTTTCAACTCAACGCGCGTGCACGTGCGTCGAGCAGCAGACGAGAATTCCCATATGGGCGTTCGAGATGGCGGCGACTAGGAATCTCCAGCGCGAATGTAGGTTGCGGTCACGCCACAATTGTGGACTGGAAGAATTTCCTGCGAGATATAATATGCCGGGATTACTTTCTCAGGAATCTCCGGCAGATAGGAGGCCCAGCACTGCTTGGCCCCAGCAGGCCATACGGTCGAAATCGACGAGTCTGTTTTTTTTTAACCGCCGTCGGCAGACGTCTAACACCGGTCTGGGTCCTCGGTGTATACGCCGACCCCGCCGAAAAGGAGTTTTTTTCTTTTTTTTTTTTTTTTTTTGTTTGATTAATGTAGCAAATAGGAATGCCGAAACCCTCCTTCCACTAATAAGAAAATACATTCTGCCGGGGACTACGCACGGTCGTATCAGACTGTTGGAGCAAAGTGGGAGGTGAACCAACCACCACAACCTTAATTTTGTAGATCCCGTAAAAAAAAAAAAAGTTTTGTTCCTTTCTTTTTTCTTACGATTTTTTCTTTTTTTGTACGTAAATAGTTTTTAAAAAAAGTTTCATTAAAAAAAAATAATTACTATTATTTGTTTACAAAAAACATTTTATATGTATTTATTTTGCAAACAGAAAACAATTTCAAACAATAATACTAATAATAAAAATAAAAAACAAATGAACGGTAAGTTTTTGTTTTTTACTTATTTTTGGATGTTTCTACATTTTACAATTTCATTGTAAAGTTATTTTGTTGTAGCGTTGTTTTTATTTTATCGGCAACGTTCGGTTTTATCCGGCTGTTGACGTCATGCGTCGGACAAAGCCGAGCAAATGCTGAGTTACGTCTGGTTCGTTAAATGCACAAGTACCATTTTTTGTTTATGTGTTATCACACTTTGACCGTAAAGAATTTACGTGACTAAAATAGGATTTTTTTTTACTCACGTTTACTCCTAACAAGGCAAATCGAAATCCAAAGTCTAGCTGTTCGAGGGAAGAAACTATTAGCGTACAAAGCTTTCTGACATTTACGGGACCCCAACAGTGAAGGGGTGAGATTTTGTTGCTACGCGGGTTTGTTGGAGATATGTACATCGAGAGGGCACAAGTGCATTGAGTTCATCAGAGCAAATTCCATTAAAATATTTGTAAAACAGGCACAAAGATGCAACATTGCAGCGATGGGACAGGGGTTGGAGCTTAGTTGACAAAATGGGATCTATTAGTGTAACGTGCATCCAGGAGATAAGCGCCCGCGTGTTTGCGTGTTGTGTGGGTACGTGGGAGAGACGGATGAGGGGAAAAAGACTTACCTCGAGACCAGCTCAGCGTTACCGACCAAAAATAGAAAAGAGGACCAAGATGGCGACCGCCGTCTTTTGTAAAGTATGATGTCTCACAAAGTCACACGAATTCCTGGAATATGCAAATTTAGCCGGCCTAGAACGACGATAAAAGCGGGTGAGGGGAAAGACGTGGGGAGTGACGTTTGAGTTGGCTGGGGAATCGTGTGGCTGTTGCTTCTTGTGCCGTGTTGAGGATATCTTACCGTGTTAAAGAGAGAGTCGGGCGCCATCTTGAATTTTTCCTTACATTTTTTTCTTACAAGCTATTCCGGCCATTTGGCCTCTAGGACTATGACCGAGTCGAAATTTGACTTAAAGCTCATACCCGAGTTTGACGGGTCCACGTCCATCGTCGACTGGGTTGAAAGGGTCGAGCTGACGTGCGACCTTTGTGAGGTGAAAAGGGTACACACTGTAATTCCCCTGAGATTGGCTGGGGGTGCCTTGAGTGTATATCAGCAACTCAGTGCTGCCGAAAAGGGAGATGTCACCGCAATTAAAGCTGCGCTGTACAAGGCATTTGCCATGGATCCTTGTACGGCCTATGAAAAATTTGCTTCCCGAAAACTTCTACCGGAGGAAAGCGTGGACGTTTTCTTCGTTGAGTTAAAGAAACTCGCAGTTCTGTTCGGTGGAGGGGTGTCGGAGCGGACGCTTGCGTACGCGTTTGTGGCGGGCCTTCCCACTCGGGTGAAGCAGCTACTGAGAGCCTCAACCAGCGTTTCAACAACGACCATGGAACACTTGATGGAACGTGCTCGAGCCATCATCAAAGATGAGGAGGACCTGGGGGAACCAGTTGTGATGGCGACACAGACAGGCCAGATTGGCGCTCGGGAGATTCCGAATCAGAACCCTGCAAGCAATGGGAAATGTTTTCGCTGCGGCCGACGCGGACATTTTGCAAGGAATTGCACCAACAGGGGGCGTGTGCGCTGTTTTAAGTGTGGCGGTTTGGGGCATCTAGCCCAAAACTGTGCGGGAAACGTATCAGGGGAGAGGACGTCAGCGCCGCCCTGCTCCCCGAGCAAAATTTGAACAAGGCGCAGCCAGTAATAACCGTCTACGTAAACAGGATACCCTGCTCAGCACTTCTCGACTCAGGCTGTTCGCATACTATAGTGAGCACCAGGCTGTGTCCAAGTTGGACTAAGAGGAAGATCAAAGTCACCACGATAGGAGGCGAGACCCAGACATGCTGTGGAGCTGGAACTGTCAAGATCTACACTGACACCGGTGCAGCCACTAAGATCAATGTGCTCGTGACCCAAGGAAATCTCCTGGGGTTTGACCTGTTGCTCGGATACGATGCCATCAAGGTGCTGGGGGGAGTCGCAATTCATCGGGATGGAAAGGTGCGATTCTTAGAGGCCCCAGTGTGTGCAGCTCCATATCGATCGGCCGGATTTTACAGTGGACTACGACTCGCGCAAGAGGGCCTGGATTGCATCTTGGAAGTGGACCGAGGGAATGGCACCGACTAAACTCAAGAATGGGGTTGCAGAGTACCCTATACCCAGTGAGGCCCGAGCAGAATACGAAAAGGAACTAAAGGCGTGGATCCAAGATGGCTGGTTAATCCCCTACCCTGAGGACAAGCTTGGGCCTCCGAAGGGTCTAATACCCTTGATGGCAGTAGTCCAGCATAACAAGTCGAAAGTACGGCCCGTGCTGGACTATAGGGAGCTTAACAAGCATATTGAAGCCTACACTGCCGATGCTGACATATGCGCCAGTAAGTTGAGGGAATGGCGTCAGAAAGGCACTAATGTCTCAATATTGGATTTACGAAAAGCCTATTTACAGGTGCGAGTTGATGAGACGTTGTGGCCGTTCCAGACAGTTTGGTTCCAGGGGCAGAGGTACTGCCTTACACGCCTTGGCTTCGGCCTAAATGTGGCACCACAGATCATGAAGACTATTGTCAACACAGTATTGTCCCAAGAAAAGCCCATGAGGGACTCAACGTCAGCTTACATTGATGACGTATACGTCAATGAAGATGTACAGTCTGCGTCGTGTGTCAAAGAAAAGTTGGCTCAGTTTGGTCTGGAATGCAAGAATCCCGAACGTTTAAGGGAAGGAGCACGTGTATTGGGATTGGATGTTTATGAAGAGGATGGCACCCTACAATGGAGGCGTGGCAGTGAAATTCCAAGCATCCCCAACCTCGTTACAAGGCGGACCGTTTTTTCTTGGTGTGGAAAACTTGTTGGTCACTTACCGGTCTGTGGCTGGCTCCGCGCAGCTGTTGGTGTGATTAAACGCAGAGCAAATTTAACAACCACGGGTTGGGATGACATATCCGATGATGTCCTACTAACTCTGATGATTAAAGAGACACTGGAGAGAGTGAACAAGAAGGACTCTGCCTGTGGGCGGTGGTGTGTTAACGGAGACAACGTAGGTGTGTGGGTTGATGCCAGTTCTTTGGCGTTGGGAGTATCGTTGGAGCAAGGAGGAAACGTGTTCGAGGATGCGTGTTGGCTGCGGCCCATAACAGATTCTCAGCATATCAACCTGGCAGAGCTGGACGCTGTTGTAAAGGGGGTAAATCTGGCCCTGCAGTGGCAGTCTAAGAAGTTGACCTTGTACACAGATTCTCTCTGTGTCTACCACTGGGTGTCTGACACACTTTCAGGACGGACACGAATCCGTACCAAGGCAGCAAGCGAAATGTTAATACGGAGAAGGCTAGACACGCTAAAAAACCTGGTATCTGAGTATGGGCTATCACTGAGCGTCACTCTGGTGCCATCACATTGTAATCGTGCTGACCAACTGACCCGTGTACCTCACAAATGGTATGAAGCCGCGAAGATGGGAATGGAGATTACTGCTCGATCTTGTGCAGTTGCAATCGACCCATGTCAAATACAAAAAATTCATGCACAGAGCGGACATCCGGGTATCAAGAGGACCCTTTATTTTGTGAGGCGTGCATACCCAGCAGTGACCAAGATGGATGTCAGACAGATCGTCAGAAATTGTGAGGCTTGCCAGTCTATTGATCCTGCACCAGAGCGATGGCAGAAGGGTCGCTTGGAAGTTGAGAGTGTGTGGCAGCGGCTGGCCATGGATATTACCCATTACAGTGGCAAGCCCTTTCTAACTCTCATTGATTGCGGGCCTACGAGATTTGCGGTGTGGCGGCAGATGACCAGACAGGATTCAGCAAATGTTGTTCGCCACCTATCATCCATTTTTTTTGAGCGAGGTGCGCCGGAAGAGCTCCTGACTGACAATGATGCAGCGTTTTGTAGCCAGCAAGTCCGGCAGTTGTTAGATGAGTGGGGCGTCCGTCTACGGTTGCGATGTGCGCATGTGCCATCAGGAAATGGCATTGCTGAAAGAAGCCATCGCAGCATCAAGAGAATTGCTGCCAGGAAGCGATGTACTATTGCAGAAGCA
>NC_136494.1:126384351-126509351 GCF_053919585.1 Euprymna scolopes
TCTTCACAAAAAGATGAATATCTTACTTTTTAACCCTAGATTGTTAGGTGTAACACAAAATTTTGTTTCAAAACTTTTTACAGTAAAGTTTTTTCTGAGGTCAACAGAATTTTTTAAAACTATTGGTTTTAGAAAATATGTAAGATTTGTTTATGAAAAAAATCGTAATTTGTGAAATGAAAAGTACAGGAAACAGAAATTTTTCAAGAAAATTTAATTAATTTAAAATTTTTTTTTTTTTTTTTTTGTACGGCTGTCCATTGTCGCTGGAAGAACTTTCTAGAGATGAAGATAGGTTGCTCCAGTTCTCTTCAAACTTTACAATAAATACCTTAACGAATCTTGCTTTCTCGACTGCTAGAAAACCGCTTCTGTGGTACCAGTCTTCAAGAATTCTGGTGAAAGAACTGACCCACTAAATTATCGCCTCTCCCACTTTTCGCCACAATATTTGAGTCCTTAGTTAATCAAGCCCTAGTTTTTGTAGGTAAGCACTTCCAATTTACGCCACTTTCATCAGCGTTGTAAACATCTTCTGGTGTTAAACCATAATCGGCAATTATCGTCTTGAATTTGTCACAATAATTTGATGCTGCATGTGTATAAGCAGACCGTTGTTCGCCTGACATTGTTAATTGTCTTATACCATGTCTAATCTTAAAGCTCCTAAGCCAGCTTTCACTGAATTTCATATCTTCTGAGATATTCAAATCTTCCTTAAGAGATTTTGCTTTAGCAATTAACATGGTCCCAGATATTGCTACACCTTCATTTCGTTTTGCTACAAACCACTCATGCAATGTTCGATCGAATTCAACTGGCTTTGGTCTGCGAAGAGTCCTTCTTTGACATGTCTTTTATTTGAAGAGAAAGGAGCAGCCTTCAATATTTCCTGCTTTTTTTTTTTGATGTAAAACAGTGTACTTCTCCCAATCTTATAATCTCTCAATAGAACGCTATTTTCAACTTCAGCACCTAATTTTTCTATAATTTGACGTTTTTCGAGTAAAGTCAATGTCACTTGTTTTCTTTTAGAGTTGCAGTCATTGTGATGAGTTGTTTTACACTATTTTAAATATAGCAATCTGAAAAAAAAATTTACAGTTAGTGTAAATTAATTATCAATAGCTAATCTACATTAATTACATAGTACCAATATTAACATTTCTGTGCAATATCTGATTAAACCATGTAAACAGTTTTATTGCAACTCCGCATCAAATATGCTAATACAATTTCAATGACGACACAGTTCAAGTTTAGAGAAAGTCCAGGTTTAGAAGAAGTCCAAATGAGAGGAAGTCCAACTTTAGAGGAAGTTCTAATTAAAGGAGTTTTACTGTGTATATATATATATATATATATATATATATATATATATATATATATATATATATATATATATATATATATATATATGTGTGTGTGTGTTATATAATTACATATTGAGCCTGGTCAGTAGCAGATGGATGACCATTTGGGAAGTCTTGGCGCTGTATGTACCACACTGAATCATAGAAATTTCCAGGTTGGTATTTTTTTTTTTTTATTATTACATTTTCACCCCAAACAAGGAAAATTGCCACTTTGGTGTAGGGAGCTACTATCAGGGGCAACAACTACTGGGGTACTATGTATGTAGGGATTTGGGCAGCAAGATGTCGGTTCACGTTACACTTGAACTTCTGCACGTCAGTACTGTTGGGGAAGCAGGGACCTGGAATGGAATTCCAGAGTCTAGCGGTTCTGGGGAAGAAACTACTGGAGTAAAAAGATCTTTTACATCTAGGGATCTCTACAGTGTGGGGGTGGGATTTAGCAGCTTGTCAGGTTTGTCGGGGGTGCTCACGTCGTGGAGGCACAAGTGATTGCAGTTCGTCAGAGCATTCACCACTAAAATACTTGTAGAAAAGGCAGAGGGATGCAACATTTCGTTGATGGGACAGAGGCTGAAGCTTAGATGCCAGTTCAGGGCCTTTTAGGTTTGTGACTCTCTTTTGAACCTTGTCAAGGAGCGAGAGACTAGTAACAGATGCACCAGCCCAGATGTGACAGCAATACTCCATACATGGGCGAATGGTGGCCTTATAGAGGTACAGGATACTTTCGGGTGCTCGTAGTTGTCTAGCACGGTAGAGAGAGCCCACCTTTCTTGCAGCGGCCCTGGCAATGCCTTCAATATAATTGTTCCAACATGTTTCTTGTGAACATTAGGCCAAGGAGTTTGAAAGATGTACTCTCAGATAAAGAGTCGTTGGCCATTGCTATAGGTGGTAGAGAGGGTTTCTTGTAATTATTGAATGAAACTAGTTTAGTCTTGGCAGCATTGAACGCGACCAACCACTTTTGTCCCCATTCCACTACAGATTGGAGGTCTTCCTCTAGTGTTTCTGCCATTTCTTTAGAAATGTGTTCATTCGTCTTCCTGTCGTGCCTGCCATAGAGTGTAGTGTCATCAGCATATATACCCATCTCAGAGGCAATTTTGTCTGGGAGGTCATTTATGAATATCAGGAACAATTGAGGTCCAAGGATAGAACCCTGGGGCACCCCCGCATTTATATCATATTGTTTAGATGTACGACCGTCGAGGACAACCTGGATTTTTCTCTTATCTAAGAAGGATTTAATTATGTTAAGTATTCTACCAGTGATACCGTATGATCTAATTTTCCTGAGGAGACCCTCATGCCATACCCTGTCAAACGCCTTAGATATATCTAGAGCTACCGCTCTGCCCTCCTCCGCTTTGTCCAGTGAATGGTATATACGTTCAGAGATCACAGTTAGGATGTCTGCTGTGGAACGGGCTTGTTTAAATCCATATTGTTTGTCAGTCAGAAGTTTAGCATCTGTAAGATGATGGACTAGAGCATGGTTAATTATGGTCTCAAATATTTTGGCAAAAAGTGGGAGGAGGCTAATGGGGCGATAATTTGATGGGTCAGTCCTTTCGCCAGAATTTTAATTTACTGGGAGATATGCACCCCCAGTCTTTGTTAAGACATGTATCTAGGAGAAGGAAACTCTGATATAAAAAACCTGTCGTTTACTGTATACTCTGTCTTGTGGCAGTCATCTGCACCGAGAAAGATTAGCAGTAATACCAAAAAGTGTGGTTGGTTCTACATAAAGCCATCACCACTATAAACAAACCATCTGTGTGGATTTCCGAGCAATTTAGTTGTTGTGGCAGAAGCTCATACGTCGAAATCGACGGGAGAATCCATCATAGTTACCTAGGGCAATTCCATACCATACTTTTTGCTTCTGATTGCTTGACAGTTACTGCTTGCTTTGCCTACTATGCATGACGTCATTTTTCAGTTAAAAGGCCTTGTCTGTTGTGACGCCAGCTCACACACACTTCTTAATTTGCATACGTGTTCAAATTCTGCTCCTGCTACTCATACAATTGCTTGCCATCTATCCTTCGGCTGCTGATGATATTTTCATACGCGCTCATATGCGTTCTGTTACATTTTTGTATATGACAAAATAGAATTAAAGGTATCTGTCCTGTAAAAAACATAAAAACATAAAAATGGACCTTGTCCAGTCACAAAAAAATTTTTTAAATTATTTTCTCCCATACATAGGCAACGGAATAATAAAACTGAGTAATATATTCTCTTGTAAAACTGTTAAAAAATATATTGACAATTTAAGATATAAATAAACGAAAAAAACCTCGAAAGTTCAATTCTCAAAACCAACTTTTCCCCTCGTTCCAAGACCTTACTAATAACCTCTCTGATAACTTGTTCTTCTGAATTGGAAGGCGTATTCCAACGAGTTACCCTGGGGCAATGCTTCTTCTAAGAACATCACCTCACCATCCAACTCGTCTAGGTAATCCACCATCTTTTTATCAATTTTTTTATGTTCTTCAAAAGAACTGCCATTCATACCTTTTCACATTTGTCTCCACAGTTCTACATTTTTTTTTCTCGGAACCTATGGAAATTCAACAGTAACATCTTTAATATGCAATATATTGCTGCTGGGCATTCTTTGGACGTTCCCCTCAATATTATTGTAGCCCTTTTGTTAAAACTATAAAAATATTTATTAAAGTAATTTGGTTAATATAGTGTCATAATATATATGGTTATTACGGTTTATCTCCAATATCGTTATAGGTGCGAACAAAAATACCATATTATTCCATCTTTAGACAGGTCCTTGGAACCTAGCCAGGAGATCAAAAAGGTATATTTTAGTTTCAGTTTTTTATTTTAATTTTTTTTCTTTTTTTACATTGTGTTTTCCATAATCGGGCGATCCCATTTTTTAAAAAGGGGGTTAGAAGGTGAAAACATGCTACAAACATTAAATTAGAGTATCTATACATTAATTTAATGTTCATAGTATGTTATCACTTTCTACCCTCCTTTTTAATGAATAAAATCTCTGGATCAAATAATTTATAATCTGGAACCGTGTCACACACACGTATGTACGTTAATGGTACTACGGTATTAATATATAGATACTCCAATATTTCAGCCATTTTTTCCTTCAACCAGCATAAAGTTTCAACTAAAATGAATAAAACAACTCCAGGAATATTAGGAGTGCTGTGAAGCTGAATACTGAATTCATTTCAATAGGTTTTAAAAGAAACCGTGTGACGAATAATTAAGGCGTTATTTGCTCCACCAGAGGGAGGAAAGGGAGCCACTAAAAAAAAGAACCTGTCATTTCTCACTACGTCTGCACTTTAAAATTATCTGTGGAAAAATTAAATACATTTCCAACATTTTTCTTTTTTCAGTAAAATACTTACTGCGCTATTTTTTCAAATAGGACTTTCAAATTAAATTTGGATCAGTTGGGTGTTGATCGGCAGTACAACTAAGAAAATAGGAAGAGGAAAAAAAAACGACAAATAGCAAAAGAAAAGAGAACAAAAACAAATGAGCTGTTGTAAAAGAAACATATTTATTTTGCCATAAATACAAGAGGAAAAAAAGGCAAAAAAAACTGGAGAAATCGATCAATGAAGTTTCTGGAAGCGGGAAGGTTGGAGAACAGGAAAAGTTTTATCTGGACAGCAGTGGAGACTAGATGGACAGGAATGCAGACACTGGATAGCTGGAATGACTGGAAAAGTGGAAACTGAATACTAGACAGTATGGAATGACGTCACACGAAAATTGATGTGGATATCCCTGAGGTGAGATAAGATGTCTCAGGTAGGTTTAGTTCATTTGAACGTGGACAAAGACAGGACCGACAAGAACAACGGTTCCAGGGATGAGCTAGATCCTGGAGCCATGTATCAACAGTTACTGAAACAGAGAGCTGGACGGTATCGGGCAATACAACAGGGTGCTGGAAGCTACAGATAGAACCCACTGGAAAGAGCTAAGAAAGGAACGGCTGATGCAGGAAGGAGGTAGAGCCACTGGAGCAGGTGCTGCTGGAAGGAGCCACTGGAGTTAGAGCAGCATGAGAGAACTGAAGGAGCTGCAGGAATGAACTGGTTGGAACTGCATGAATCAGTGCAGGAGTTGGAGCAGGAACTGAAGAGGAGAGCTGGAGTCAGGTGGATGAAGCAGGAAACAAGGTGTGAAATTGCACTTTTTGATTTGATTGTTATTTTTTGTTTTGTTTTGTATATGAAGGGTTAGTTATGTATTGCCATGAATTGAGGGCCAATTGTGTCTGGCCGTGTATAGAAGACTAGTTTTGTTTGGCCGTATAAAGAGGGCTAATTTTTCTGGCCGTGTATGGAGAGTTACTTGTGTCTATCTATATATGGATTGTTAATTGTACCTGGCCGTATATGGAAGGTTAGTTGTGCTTGGGCACAAATCTATATTATGTGAAATTATATTTAAAGATAGGGGCGTGTGGTTTAAAAATATGAAAGCATTAATTTGCATATGAGATGAGTGGATATGTTAAGGTGGACCAATTCTGTAGAACAATAAGCCGAGTGTTTGGCAGCAGAGAGAACCTCTTAAAATTAAGAAGTGTAGCGAATTGCGGTGTCAATGAAAGGAGTGCTGCCAATTTCTACTTAGATTACATCAACATTAAACATTCTCTGACGAAAAAAGAAAATAATTGTAATTTACATAGAATAAGTGTAGTCTTTTTGTCATGACCGAGAAAAATCAGAGAGAGAAAAGAAGTTAATGCAGCGTTTCTCTTTTTGTTTGCGTTGGTTTATTTGAGGCTTGCCTAGCGGGGGGGGGGGTACTCGACCTTGCCAGGTCATAAAATACGCTTAAATATATTTTAATTCATGTAGATTTCGTATTTATTATTACAGAGCCAATTTTCGATTGAATGTTACATCATACTTAATATATAGTAATTATTTCAAAAGTTTAAGAAAACATAACTTGGGTACCATCAGCTAGAATCAAAACCAAAGCATTTAGCCCTCTAGCCGTGTCCCTTACCGATCTAGCTATCAAGAGATAGGTTAATAAGATCTAATATAAATTGACTTGAAGAAATAAATTGAATTTGGGCATGCACCGAACGAAGTAAAAATATGTCATCAAGTTGAAATGAATTGTTGATATATGTCAGTATGCGTTATTCATCCATCCAAACAAAGATTTTACTCGTTATAAATCACCCTTGGTTTATGATTACTATTTCCTGTTAATTTCACTGTTATATGACAAATAGTTTAAGAGTTTATCGGTTGAATATTTACAGACAGACATGCATACATGTTTTATTTATATAGAAGAAAGCAAATTATTCTTGTTGTCAAAGAAAATGTTTTAATTCAAATATTGATAAAAAAAATTTGTATGATAATTTAATTTCAATGTGTGAGATTCGCAAAATATAGCTCTTTGTTTTAATCGTTTAATTAAACCTTTTAGTTAACTTTCGAAAGGACGCAGCCATCTTTTTTTAATCAAGGACGAAAACATTTTTTCACGTTTTATGCTTTTAATTTTAAATTATGTGTATATTTCTCCTACAAAATAATTTTGTGTTCTTTTACGAAATATGGTAGTAGTAATAATGGTAATAATAAAGATAAAAACCTAAGCATTTATGACTATAGACAACAGACCGGAAACGTGATCAAGAAACAAGTATATAGCAAATTAGCAGGGAGACCCACCGTTACCCAGGATTGAATAAGGATCAATGAATGTTTCACACTTTAATATTTTATAGTCATCAAAATCGATGAAATCGCCCACTTTTCAATCAAATCGAGTAATTGCCTGCTATAGATCATTGGGAGGAAGCTTCATATGGCTCCCCGCAGTGATTTAGTCCACAATACATTGTAGTTTACATTGTACTGTAGAGAACCTCTTATTGATTTTATAAAATTATTTTTATACTAGCGGGACCTATGGAAATTCCACCATGGACTCTTTCATATGTAATATATTGATGTTGGCATTCTGTAGGTGTTCAGGGTAAATGTATTATACCCATTTACTATGCCTCCCCACGGGACAGAGTTAGACACCAGGGTCGTTTTTTTTACGTGGAGAAAAGGTACAAAAATAAAAAAATTGCCTCAGTCGTGAAGAACTGATTCTCCACCGAAAGAGAACAAGAAATGGAAGTGCAGCATCTGAAGAACAGATACTACACATTGATCTTGACCAAAAGAGTAAATCTATTGCACCTAGTTTGTTAAAATTGCCAAAGTATTTATCTAAGCTAGCATGAACGCCCGATCGTTAAATATGCTTAAATATGATCATTTAATTTATGCAGATTTCATATATATTATTATAGAGTCAATTTTAAATCGATTCTTACATATTATAAAGTTGTGATTCCAAAACTACATCCATCTAACTTGATCAGCTTGAATTGAAACCCAAATTTATTAAGAATATATATATATATATATATATATATATATATATATATATATATATATATATATATATATATATATATATATATGTATAGTAATTTATGAAAATATATACGGCAATTAAGCTACACAAAATATTCCGCATTTCATTCTCGTGAGAATTCTCACGAGAATGAAACACGGAATATTCTATGTAGCTTAATTGCCATATATATTTTCATAACTTACTACCTAGTTCTACCTATGTATTGAACACTGTTGAAGTAAATACTGAAAATTTACACATAAAATTATTTTTAAAATTTTTTTAATTTTTTTAATTACATTTTCACCCCAAACAAGGCAAATTGCCACTTTGGTGTAGGGAGCTACTATCAGGGGCAACAACTACTGGGGTACTATGTATGTAGGGATTTGGGCAGCAAGATATATATATATATATACATATATATATATATATATATATATATATATATATATATATATATATAATGAATTCCACAGCCAAACAACGTCGAAGCCCACAAGAGCCATGACAGTCAACGAACCGGAAGTCCAAGACTCGAGTTTCGCCCTATATATATATATATATATATATATATATATATATATATATATATATATATATATATATATATATTATGGGCGGAAGTCTCTCGAGAGCTCTTTCAACTAGCTATCATCTTATCAGGAGAAAATCGATAGCGTAAAATAATAATACTATGTCGAAAGTAAAGATTTCTGATGGGGGACTATTGAATGTGCCAAAAATACGGGGACACTAAAATAAAGTTTATTAACGTTTAAAAAACGATTAAAATATTGGCACAACAACAATTGTGCCAATATTTTAATCGTTTTTTAATAATAATTGTTATAAAGTGTCCTCACGTCCAGATTGCATTTTTGAAATTCACTAGCTGTGACAATCAGGCTTTAGTAGGATGTATTCTATTTCCTGCTGTAGCTGTTCATTTAAACTTGAAATTATAAAAATTAGTCAGTCATCTCATAAGATATATAGCAATAACATAAATTTTCAAGAGTCTACAACAATTTTAAATGCCTGTACAAAAAGTTTGGAAATTTATTGAATAACTTCGTATATTTCATCAGAATTTCTTCTTACTGTTTTAAATCCTTCAACATTTTTTTTTGTTTTTTGGAAACAATATTTTTATTGCTCTCAAAAAGTGGTTAAAGTCAGAGAGACGAGAAGCAAATACCCCAAAGGGGGGAAAGTCAAACTTCCATTGGGGGGGGGACAACATGAGAACAGCGACCCTACGAGAAGGATCAGTCCAAAAATAATTACTGTATTAAGGTTTCGACTCATTGCAAAAGATTCTGATATAATCCTCTGCGTCGACATCCGCTGAGAATTCACAAACAGCGCCTTGTTGTTGGTTGTTTGAATGACGAAATCTATTCACGTGCTGATGTTTAAAATATTGAAAACAACAATCCAACAAAAACTCGGTTTTGTTTGATGAAATAAAAAAAAAACCGTTTGTTTGAATAACTGTTTCTGTCTGTTGAAGTAAAACAAGAAAACACGTCTTGCTGGAATTAATCAACAATTCGTCTGCTGAGATGGTAAAAACATGTCTTTCTGAATCCCCGGATGAAACCACTTTCAACTGATGAACGATAATGGAAGCGGAATAAAATAAAATAACAATCGGACAATCCACCCCAGACTTAATCTAACACTTGAAAAAATTATGAAAGAAATAATTCTCGAAGATTCCTTAGAACTCGGTAAAATAAAAATAATTCAACATAATCTTGCAGCATTATCAAGAAGGACTGAAAAAGTCTCACATAAAAAAAAATCATTTTACGTTCTTTAAAGCAATTAAATTTCGTAAATAGCTTTTCTAGTGGTCAAAATTAAAATGACGTCACCTCTAATTGTTACATAAAAGTAAAATCAACCAAAATTCGAAATTTTATTACAGTTGTTAAAATATGAACTTTATTTATAATACTAAAGGTATATAAACAATTTTATCCCATCCCTATTTTAATGAGATAAAAATCGGTGTTTAAACGGTGTAAAAATCGAATTAAAAGAGTGGAAAATTTATTACTTCAATTCAAAGACAGTGCAATGGAGAAATTAATAAATTTTACTTTGTGTCTAAAACATGAAATCGTTTCCAAAATTCCTAAAGTTCTTTAAATTAGAATGAATAAAAACCAACCAAAATAACAGAATAATGTCGTAAAATTAGTGTCAATTTTTATACTAGTTGTTTTAATTGATTATAAATAAAGCTGGATTATTCTATTATACAGCATCCACCAATGATATTCGACTTGTTGCTAAATGTTTAGAACTTAATTTCTTCAAGTTCACAGTTATGGCACATCAAAATTCTAGGGTTTATGAAAATGTTCTTACATGAGAAAAAACTTCGACAACATTTGAACCGAATGTTGTTCATTTTTTTTTTTTTTAATCTCATTCTCGTGTTTCTTTACTGTCCGTGAGTTGCTTGCGTCTCGCCTTTCCTCGCATCTGGAAACAAAATATTTCTCAACACATGGTAATAGATACAAATCTCTATGTTTTCTGGACAAATGAGTTTTATTCCATCATTGATTTTACCACAGTTGAAGTCAGGTCTCCGTTTTCTTACTACCTTAGGAGGGTGGGTCTATCTTGCCGTGATCTTAGCCACCATGTACTCCTTTTCATTGCCTCCACAAGAACTCTGCTCAATCAATCTTCTATGAGAATCAGAGACGTTTTTTATCTACTCTCTCTGCCACCCAGTATCAAACTCTCTCTGAACCTCTCCACAAATGCTTCTGCGACATTGCATTCCACAAATGCTTCTGTGACATTGCAACCCGACGTCATCACGCCGTGTTGTCAACAACTTCTCTGCCTGTTTGACATGTCTCTCTAATATTGTTATGACACTTTTGGTTAACAAAGCAACCTACAGCTGTGCTCGCAAAATAACTTCTAATCTAAAACAATGGACCCCAATTTTCAATTCTATATATCGCACTGACCCCAACTGCCAACCTGTCTACGTTGGGCCCATTATACAACAAACTAAAGTTACACTCGTTTGGAGGTTTAAAATTCAATCCTCAGTGTGGGAGACACAAAATATACAATTGCGAATCACTTAGGACTTCTACCTGGTCGTGGCTGGAAGAACAACAGCATGCTACCCCTGTGGAGTAAATAAATTCCGTACGGATTCCAGAGTTCGATAGAAAGATTCCCAAGTTCAACAAAATACATCTGAATAAGGTCTGAATGAAACGTTGTGCCAATAACGCTCAAGATGAGAATAGTAATTTAAAGAATCAAAATAATACGAATGATCAACACGCATCTAAAAAAATTACGAAATGTAATACAATGCTCTTAAACATTTGCCTCATGTAACTCTTATGCCGTGGATCGCTCTGTGCCCCTCAAGCAAGCATCATTTTCCCTTAGCCGATTGACTGGTGCCTCTGCCCTATCTCTTTGTATACAATACAATCTATTCTAAATTAAATTGTGAGCTTTTTATTTTCTTGCTTTACTGGGAATGTTTACTGCCTTTCTTTGTCTACCACATGCAGTATATAAAGTCAAGGTTAGTAATAGATTATTTTCTAAAAAGGTACATTTTTGTTTTTCGCTCAATAAAAATTCCAATTTACTCCTGGATAAACAATTTTCCCTCGCTATAAAAAAAACTAAAAACTCACAAAAATGATATTAGCTGGGGTATTAAAGATAAAAACGGAAAAATCTTAACTTCCAAAGAATAAATTTTAGAGAAATGGGCTTCATTTTACGAAGATTTATACGTAGATCTTAATACCTGTGATCCATTCCCAACTTCAGAAGAATTACCTATTCCATATATAACAAAAGAAGAAATCGTAACAGCCATGAACAAGATATCCGCCGGCAAAAGCACTGGCATCGACAACATTCATTCTGAGTTTTTCAAAGCTGGAGGTGATGTTCTTCATAAGCTGTTCAATCTTAAAGTAAAATTCCTTCTAATTTCAAGAAAGCATTAATCATTGTTTTGTACAAAATGGATAGACCTATAAGTTTATAAACTCTTTAGGGCTATCATTTATAACAGAATCACAAGTGATCTTTATTCGTATCTCCCCGAATCCCGAGCGGCCTATCAACCTGGAAGGGGCACAGTCGAACAGATATCTGTCCTTACCCAATTGATTGTAAAATTAATCGAGTTTAATAAACAATTATACATCATTTTTATCGATTTTCCAAAATTTCCGATAGTATCAAATTAAACATTGATCAATTTTAAACAAACTTCTCTCAACAAAAACTATATTAATCTTTTAAAATCACTTTACGACGGATCACAGGGTTTTATAAAAACTAGCCTTGGGTTAAGGACGTCAAAAAAAAAAAAGAGATACGCTTCCACTAGTTGCATTAGCCGCTGTTATGCTTAAGACAGAAGAAACTTGCCAAAGCGGTTTTCTATAGATGGACAAATCCTCTCCAACCTCTTCTACGCTGATGACATTACTCTTGTTAATGATTGCACGCATAAACTTCAAGATTTTGTCAATGTATTAACAAAGAATGCAAAGGAGATAGGATTAGAAATAAACCA
This sequence comes from Euprymna scolopes, assembly GCF_053919585.1. Classification (NCBI taxonomy): domain Eukaryota; kingdom Metazoa; phylum Mollusca; class Cephalopoda; order Sepiida; family Sepiolidae; genus Euprymna; species Euprymna scolopes. The sequence goes on from NC_136494.1 coordinate 126,396,796, forward strand.
AGAGAAAACAGAATGTATGTCTACAGTTAAATCACAGTTTAAACTAAACATGACTATTCGCAGTAAACCTATCAAACAGATCACCCAATTCATTTATTTAAGGCATAAACTGACTTTCTCCAATGATCACGAGACGACATTGAAACACAGAATCGGACTAGATTGGGCGGCTTTCCAAAAACACAGCACCATTCTAAATTAAAAAAGGATGTCGATAACTATTAAAGTAAAAGTTTATTTATGTCCTCCTAGTAGTTTTATATGGCCGTGATTGTATCACATGGACTAAATAACTAGTCAATCGCATTGAGGTGTTTCAAGATCACGTAATGCGTTTCATTACGGGACATCGCCTGATCGCAAAAAAACAAAATATCCGCTCTCCAGCAAACTACTTCCCTACCCCTTCTATTTGATAAAATTAAAAATAAAATCCTTAAATTTTTTGGCCATGTCAAACGATCAAACACTGGCCTGTCAAACATATGCTTTAAGGATATGTTAGAAGACAAAAGAGGCAGATGAAAGGCAAGCAGATGGTGGAGAAAAATGTTTTTGATTGGGCATCTCTCATCAGTTGGGCGTCCATCAACCAACTTGCCCTGGATCGGAAGGAATGTCGAAAGATAAATCATGGTGGTTCGCAATCCACACTGAGTGGAAGATGTGATTCATGATGAAAAGAAGGCATTATTCAATATTAAATATTGGCTTAATAATAATTAATGATATTAAGGAAATAAACCAGTGTATGTGGGTCGCGTGGAATGACTTAATTATAAGAGAGTGAAATTGTTTGCTACTTTCTTTATGGAATTACACCAAAGTGTTTTTCTTCACAAGTAGGAGATAAGACAACTTTCATAAAAACTTTAAGTCAACTACTAGCACTTTACAAGGCTGGTAACTCCAGGAAGGAGAGCATGAGAACTTTCAGTTTGAAGAAAATAAAAGGAATAAGTAAGTTAACACAGTGTGCTCCACCCCCCTAAAAACAGATAGACAACTTTTTGCTTATCTTATACTGTGAAAAAAAAAACTTTGAATTTTGAAATTAGAAAGGGAGTCATAGATATACTAGATCTAATTTAGCCTGTGAATTTTGCGCTATTCAATTCACCACTATAGATCAGTGCACACAACTGGAGTCACATTAATCAGATAGGTATCTGCAGGGACAATGGTTTTAGCTGCATAAAAACTACGGTATTTGTTAAAATACTATTACTAATAATAGGTAACATCGACCAAAATAATAGAAAATTCTGGAAATATGCTGTTTCCCGGGTAACTAGTATACAATATATTGGAGACGTAGAGTTATACGTATTATAGTATACTTTTATTTGTAATAGATTATGTTGTATTAAAACCTAATTGTGAGTATTGGATTGAGTTATAAAAGTGCGTAGAAATGTGATGCTATAATATTAGCCTGCAATGTATTTCAAGAAAACAATGTTTAAGAATTGAAATTATTTCTTTATGCACTTGATTCACGCATCCAATTCTTAGGTTCTTTTACTAAATTCATGGTGCACGCAAACAACGTGTTTATCTTTTATACTTTCTTCGAAAATTAAGTTTGCTTCAACACATTTATGAATTATTTTAAGAACAAATATGGACATTAGTAAAGTAAAAACGAATCGATTCTTAAGATATGGCCATTCAATCTGCGCGCTTAGTAATGAAAATGCAATTTCAAACTGAAGAATGCTGTTTTAAAGAATGGTAGAATGATGGACCGACAATCTCTTCTAGAAATATGTGGATGCATCTAAAAATGAATAAAAATCTCTCATATAAAACGCAACGTTGTATTCATATTATTTGAATATTTTGAACTACTGTTATCATATTTAGTGTTAGTTTCACAACGTTTCAGCAGATGTAACCGACCTTCTTCAGGTGTATCTTGCCAAGCTCGGGAATCTTTCTGTCAAACTCGGGAACCGGCACAAAATTTCGAATGGCGCACTATATTTAATCCACAGGAGAAGCTCTCATTCTATCAATCATGGCTAGATAGAATTCTAAGTAATTTGTAGTTATATTTTTTGTGTTGCCTGCACTGAGGATTGAAACTTCAACCTCTAGAAGAGTGTACCTTACAACTGAAAGTTCAATCATCACTGCTGGCGACACTCTCAATACAATTGTGAATTATTTAGAACTTCTGTCCGGTTATGGCTGACGGAACAAGAACATGCTACCTCCGTGGATTGAATAAAGGGTTCCATTTGATATTCTATGCAGATTCCCAGAGTTTTAAAGAGAGATTTTTAAATTCAACAAGATACACCCAAAGAAGGTTGGGGGCAACATCTACCGAAATGTTATGCAAATAATACACACGATGAGAATAGTTGTTCAGATGATCAAAATAATACGAATTATCGAAATATTAAGGGCATCTAAAAAAAAAAAAAGTAGTGCATGAAAAAAGGGGAGGCATTACTTTCCTTCAATCTTACTTTTAAAAGTTTGAAAAACAATTGGTTAAAAAATCGATTGTTGGTTACTTTACCTTTTACTTGCTTTCTTTTTATTTCTATTATTTTGAGTTAGTTGCCAGAAAGGAGGAGGTAGAGAAATTTAATGGGAGGAATGGGTGTATTCAAAAATTAACATAGTTCCTATTTTGTATGCTAGTATTGATGAGAAAACAAGGTGAAGGAAGGAAATTCTAAAGGAAGTGGTCAAAAAAAGAAGCTATCAACTTTGAAAATCTTCTGGCATTTAGGGACCTATACAGAAAAGTGGAAGGATTTAGCAACTCGTTGGTGAGTTTGTGATATTTTCTTTGAGTGGCGTACAAGTGCAATAAAGAAAGTATATACAAACAAACACAGAAATAAAACTGTGTCAAGGCGCCAGGGTTAGCACCTGATAGACAGCGCAGTACCTATTATATTAGAAATTATTTTTTGCATAATCTCCAAGAGAAAGACTAATGGTTAGTGCATTAACCAAGATTTTGCAGCAGTACCTTACACAAGGGCGAATGGTGGTTTTGTGAAGATATCGGATGCTGAAAGATGTGAGAATTTTCTAGTTTGGTAGAAGGAACCTACCTTTTTTGCAGCAATCTTGGCAGTAGCTTCTGCGTACTTATTCCATTTCATCTTGCCTGAAAATGTCAGGCCGAGGAGTTTAAATGTTTTACTTTTGGATAACGATGATATCAGCCAGGCCAACAGGTTTTTTACACATAGCTTCTCTATATCTCATTCCCTATCACAGATGGTTATGTTTTCAACCCATTTTGCAGACCAGCAAGAACAACACGCATCACTTTTAGATCTGTTTCTGACCACAGTGCCCAATGATTGTGTTCTGAATGCCCACAGCCCACTTTGATCATGCGGTGATAATGGTTGAAATCGCCCTAAACTCTAGGGCTAAAACTGAAGAGCCATTGCTCAAAACAAAGAGATATTATAAAAAGGTTGACTGGGAAGCCATCAGAGATCTTATCAGAGATGCCCCATGCAAAATATCTTTTCACTTCTTGCTGAACAGTGCTCAAATGGGACAACTGAATGGTTCAAAACGGCAATTGAAGCACATGTTTCCATGCGAAAATTTTATAGCAAGCCCCACCCTCCCCAATGATTTATTTCTACTTGTGCAGCTGCCATTGTGCAAAGGCAGCATGCATACCGCAGATTTAACCGACATAAATCCAGTTCAAACAGACAGAATTATATAGAAGCCAGAAGTAACTGTAAGAAAGAAATAGCGACAGCTAAGAGAGAATTTAATGAAACCACCAAAAAATGCATCGAAGCATAGAAATTAGGAAACTGTGATTTTTGGAAAATCTACAACAGTGTAGTAAATAATGGGAAATCAACAATTCCCCCACTATCCAACAATCATGAGGTTATTTGCTCAGCAACCAAGAAGGCTAACATGCTTGCCAGTCGGTTTGCCTCAAACTCCATACTGGACCCTGCTAACCACCCCCTCCCTGACTTTCCTTTGCGGACAGACATCACACTAGACGATCTGAAAATAACCCTTTCTCAGGTGCGTGCTATCATAAAAAATCTTGACACTTCAAAAGCACGTGGACCTGATCTCATCCCAGCTCTGCTATTAAAAAGTGCTCAGCCGAAGTAGCTCCAGTTCTCTCCAAATTTACAACAAATGTCTTAATGGATCTTGCTTTCCTGCCTGCTGGAAAACTGTTTCTGGTTACCAGTTTTCAAGAATTCTGGTGAAAGAACTGACCCAGTAAATTACCGCCCATTAGCCTCCTCCCACTTTTCGCCAAAATATTTGAGTCCATAATTAACCAAGCTCTAGTCCAACACCTTACATATGCTAAACTTCTGACCGGCCAACAATATGGATTTAGGCAAGCCCGTTCCACAGCAGACATCCTAACTGTAATCTCTGAATGTATATACCATTCACTGGACAAAGCAGAGGAGGGTAGAGCAGTAGCTCTAGCTATATCTAAGGCTTTTGACAGAGTATGGCATAAAGGTCTTCTCTGGAAAATCAGATCATACGGCATCACTAGAAGAATACTAAACATAATTAAATCCTTCTTAGATGAGAGGAAAATCCAGGTTATCCTCAACGGTCGTACTTTTAAACAATATGATATAAATGCGGGACTGCCTCAAGGGTCTATCCTTGGGCCTTTATTATTCCTAATATTCATAAATGATCTCCCTGAAAAAATTGTTTGTGAGATGGGCAAATTTGCTGATGACACCACTCTCTATAACAGACATGACAGTAAAACAAATAAACACATATCTAAAGAAATGACAGAAACACTAGAAGATGACCTCCAATCCATAGTGGAATGAGGACAAAAATGGACGGTCACATTCAATGCTGCCAAGACTAAACTTGTTTCCTTCAATAATTACAAGAAACCATCCCTACCAACAATAGCAATGGCCAATGACTCTTTATCTGAAAGTACATCTTTCAAACTCCTCGGCCTTACATTCACAGGAAACATGAGTTTGAACTATTACATTGAGAACATTGCCCAGACTGCTGCGAAAAAGGTAGGTTCTCTCTACCATGCTAGAAAGCTACTAACACCCGAAAGTATCCTGTACCTCTATAAGGCCATCCTTTGCCCATGTATGGAGCATTGTTGTCACATTTGGACTGGTGTATCTGCTACTAGTTTCTCGTTTCTAGACAAGGTTCAAAAGAGAGTCGCAACTTGATATGTCTTGAACTGTTATCTAAGCTTCAGCCTCTGTCCCATCAACAAAATGTAGCATCCCTCTGCTTGTTCTACAAGTATTTAAACGGTGAATGCTCCAACGAACTGCAAACACTTGTACCCCCTCGACGTAAATACCCCCAACAAACCCGACAAACAGCAAAATCCCACCCCTTAACAGCAGAAATCCCTAGATGTAAGAGAGCCTTCTACTCCAGTAGTTTCTTCCCCAGAACCGCTAGACTTTGGAATTCCCTTCCGGGTTCCCGCTTCGCCAACTATACTAACATGCAGAAGTTCAAGTGTAATGTGAACCGACATCTTGCTACCCAACTCCCCACATAGTACCCTTGTAGCTTATATCCCTGATAGTAGCCCCTACATCAAAGTAGCAATGTGCCTTTTTGGAGGTGAAAATATAATTTTTTTTTAAATGTGACCATCCATTTTTGGACCTATTATGGATTTTCATCCAGAAAAATATTTCGTACAACAAATTGTGAAATATTTTAACTTTAGAATCGATGTTAAAATAACTTAACATTCAATATATCTCGTTCAGATAATTTCGTTATGTTTCTTTTTAAATTGCACATTCTAAAATGAAATTATATTATTCAGTCAGATTTTTTGTATGAAGCCATTACTGACTGTAATCGATACTTCCTCAAGATAAGCGACCATCTTAATTTTCTTACGTTAATGTTTCACTCTGATCAGATATTAAATGTTTTGTTAATTAAGAAAACGGGAATAATCTGATGAATGTCTCATCATTGTATGCACAATTATTCCTCATTCTCAATCTGAGATTTAATCAATAAATACCAAGCTGTTCTTCAATCCGCAGAACATGTAAACTGGCACCTTTATGACAGCTGTGCCATTCTGGTTTGAGGGCAGCAGCGTTGTAATTTCATTGGAATCTTGATTAAAAAATATTTTCTTTTACTATTATCAACTCAACCTCTCTCTCTCTCTCTCTCTCTCTCTCTCTCTCTCTCTCTCTCTCTCTCTCTATCTATCTATCTATTTATCTGTCTATTTTGCTCTAAAAGGACACCCTTTTCTGATATTGGTTCATTAATTATTCATGTTGGTGCGGACATGTAAATCTTAATAATCTGTTCCAGATGTAGTCAACACATTTAAAATCTACAAGGCTTCCTTTTTTTCATTTTTCTTCTTTTCCTCAAACTTATTTTATCACAGTTTCCTCATTTTTTTTCTTCTTTTCTCCTTATTTCTTACTCTTTTTTCTTTTTTTTCTTCTTCAATTTTCTCTCTTTTTTTTTTTTTAAATATACGTTTAAGTATCTCCATACAAAGATTTGTCGGTCGATATAGCACGCTTACCTCTTCATTTCCGAAACCAAATCAACATGAAAAGATGCTTGGATTCCTCATCTGCCTAAACCACATGAAATTATAACCCTTTGTTTAAATCCACTTTAAATTACGTTTCCATGTTTCTAATTTAAGGAGAATAACTCTTAGTGGTAATTGTGAGACCTACATCCGGGTAGTGACACGTATTTAATTATCTGATAATTTCCATAACGATTAGACGATTTTCAACATGTATTATTTCGAAAATATTTTTTCTAACAATATCCGTTTTTAACGATAATTCCAATGTTATACAATAATCATATTTTTGTGCATATAACGCTATATTAAAAACGATTAAGTTTTTCATAAAACTCTGTTAATGGCAAAGGCATTATGGAAATTTGAATGAAAATTTCTGTTTTTTAGTCATTTTTAATCTTTGGTAATTGCTTACAGGAATAATATTTCGGCCTTAAAATTCTTTTTTAGAGTTTAAGTTTGAAATCGCATTTTTATGCACAGATTTAATTGGCAAATGTTAAGAATATTAGATTTGGCTTTTTTAAAACTTTCCATTAATGTTAGAATTTTAGTTAATCGAAAATAGTTTCCATCAAAATTAGGGTTGATAGTCTTCTTCTTCTTCTTCTTCTTCTTCTTCTTCTTCTTCTTCTTCTTCTTCTTCTTCTTCTTCTTCTTCTTCTTCTTAGTTGTCCATTGTTATCCGATGGTGGCGATCTTCTTGTGAGTCGGCTGATGTTTAATTAGTCAAATCCTGGGCCCACAGATCTGGCATGTGAAAGCAGTGCCGGATGGAGCAGAGATGGACTGGAGAGCATGCCTCTTTGTACGCTTCACTGTATAGTCCTGTATTCACTGCTCCTCAATACAGACCACTATATGTGAGCAGAAGGAGCGCAAGGAAGCAAAATTCTCTAGTGAAGAGGGGTTTATTCGACACCTCTCCAGGGATCTCTTGACATGATCTTCGAAACTCTCACAACAGCAGGGCAATACCTGCTCACGATACCCACATTCAAATATCTGAAGAGCATAATATCTAACACCTGCTCATTGGATGACGAGATCCAGAATCGCCTCAAGCAAGCATTAGCATCCTTCAGTCGGCTAAGGAATAGGATTTTTCAGAACAGCAATCTCAGAATCTACACCAAAATACTAGTGTATAGAACAGTATACATCACAACACTGCTGTATGGATGTGAACTAGGACGATCTATAGCCGCCATATGAGAAGTCTGGGCACCTTCTGTATAAAATGTCTCCTGAAGATGCCTGGAATCACATGGAGGGACAGAGTACTGCATACAAAGATGTCGGGAAGGGCAAGCAGACCATCATGATCCAATGAGCACCCAGGTGGTTGGGGCACATCATTTTAATGCCCAGCCACAGACTACCACATAGAATCCTCTATGGTCAATTACTCCAAAGTCGACGCAGTTCTATTGGGCAGAGACAGGAGTGATATAGATAAGTCATCTATTTCTCGTCATGTGTAGCCGAGATAGTAAAACATCACTAATTACTAAAAAGACATATGGGAAAATAATAGGTTTTATAAAGTCCATCCATGTGTTAGGTTGTTCCAGCCTAGTGTAAATATTAATTCGATATTAAAGAAAATTTACTACTGTTATTATTTCTTTCAAAACCTGTAAGTGTCGCAGTGGGCGGGGCACTGCAGTGTTGAATGCAGAGCCAGATATTTCCACGTCTGTTGGTTGTGCGTAAATGACACCTGAGGATGGAAAGATAATGGTAAATGCAACGTTCATGTCGCACTGTAATAAACAACAATCGTATTTAAATGCAAAAGAAACGTCATAATACACAAAGTTATGTATGGAGATATGTTTGAAGGCTATGTCAATGCAGTCTTGTAGAAGAACATCGTTGTGTAAGATAAAAAAGAATGACAATATTGAAAGATTTCAATAATTTTTTATCATTTTTTACCACATAATATGCCGAATTCGGGTCATATTGTGGTGTTATGTTTTTTGAATTTTCGAGGTAAACATTTTTTTTTATGTGTACAACCATTCGGTGGAGATCCATGAACAAAGCTTCTTTCTTAGAACTGCACGCCTGTGGAATTGTCTTCCGTTTTCCTGCTTTCCGGCTGACTACAATATGGTTGTCTTCAAGTCTAACGTAAATAAGTTCTTGATGAACCGTTCCATATAAGTTATCAAATTTACCAAATTTTCATTACTAATGATTACTATATTGTCCAATTTCTACTGTACACTCTTTAACCCTTATCCTTGAGTGGCCTCTTGGCCTTGATAAAGTGGTGATGCCTATGTAAAAAAAAAAAGAATGTGTTCGAGCTCAGGGTCAGAAGAAGGCTGGCAGTAAATTTCTTGCTATTATGTTTTCTACTTTGTCTTTTACCCAACAGTGTTTTTCTACAAGCCTGCATCTTCATAGTTTTCAAACATAACTCTTTTCACACTATGCACAATGCTTTAAGCAAACTACACAATCCTCCCCACAAAAAAATATGCTTGAAGAAGACTGGAAGGTTCATCAGCCGAAATGTAAAATATCGATGTTGATGAAATTGTTATGAGAATAATAATGTAAGAAAGATATAGTTTTCTGTGATTTTTTCATTTGCAGGAATGTGTTCGCATAAAAGTCTATATTTCAATTCATTCAAAGAACAACGATTAGATAAAATCTAAAACAAAAAAAAAGCTTGAATAATTCATTTAATAAAAATTGGTTCAAGAATGTCTGAAATTCGTCATAAAAGAGTTGTAAAATGATCGTTATCTTGATGTGACCTTAATGCAATTGTCGGTTTGTATTACTGTACACATAGATTCGAAAAAGTTGTCAAAAAACAAATATATAACAAATAAATGTTATCAAAGGCAAGATAGGTTACTTTTCTACCAAACTGGATATATTTTTTGTGTTTTTATTCAATGTAACATATTTATTCAGCTCGAAAAACATGCAGTGTTTACCGATGTATTCGAAAATTTAAAATGGCGGCCGACTCTCTCTTAAACACGGTAAGTTCGAGAAAAGGTGTTATAAATAATAAACTAGACAAAATACTATTAAAAAGATACCGAATATATGTCAACCTATGTCACGGTAATATATATTGAGCGAATTTCTAACAGTATTTTGTCTAGTTTATTATTTATAACACCTTTTCTCGAACTTACCGTGTTTAAGAGAGAGTCGGCCGCCATTTTGAATTGTCCAATACATCGGTAAACACTGCATGTTTTTCGAGCTGAATAAACATGTTACATTGAATAAAAACACAAAAAATATATCCAGTTTGGTAGAAAAATAACTTATCTTGCCTTTGATAACATTTATTTGTTATATATTTGTTTTTTGACAACTTTTTCGAATCTATGTGTACAGTAATACAAACCCGCAATTGTTATTTTTATGACTAATCGCATATCCTGACATCTGATTGGTTGCGTATTCATGAATAAACATTCTATAGAAGATGCAGAAACTTTCAAACATTTACTCATGGTTGAATTAATTTGTTTTTCTTTTTGAGATGAGTAATTTGTATAATTATTTGTTATTTTATTTAATTATTTGTGGACTATTATCCTCATCTTCATCAACGTTACGGCCAATTATTCCCCTGGCCTTGAAACTCGTGGTGCAGTGGATAGAGATGCGGAATATTTACGATTCCAGGTGAGCATTGTCTGGAGGTAGAGGTTTCAATCCCACCCTAAACCGGTCAAAGGATTAGTTGGCCAAACCGTGGTGAGACGACAACAACTATGGAAGGCAGTAATTGCTGTGAATGCAGTTTGGAGATTTGACATTTCTATTCCATCACGGTTAACCAACATTCCAATAACTGACTGAAACGTCGCGAAAACAACAACTAGAAGAAAAGGATAATAATCCACAAATAATTAAATAAAATTTAAAAAAAAAACTATTTACTTATGCTATTACATTTTTATTTACAATTGATTGATTATTTTTACCATTTATTTACTAATTACTACTTGATTATCCTAATTCTACTGCATTTATTTACTCATGGTTTTTAATTTTAGTTGGCTATACATGCTATTTAAATGTATGTACATTATTTGTCAGATATATTATTCACTATCATATTTATTCTATCGCAATCCTATATCCCTTTATTTGTTCAGTCTGTCAAAAGTTTTTAGCAGACATACAAACATACACACATACATACATACATTTTCGCTTTTATATACATAGATATTCAATTATTTTTAAATAGTATAAATACACTGTGCCCAAATTGCAGGTTATTTCAGGGTAAGGTACTATTCATACATTCATTGTATCACAATTGTAAACACAATGGTAGTAATTATTACTGATAATGTGAGGTATAGTACACTAATGGCTTAATTTACATTGTTATTTTTTTCATCACATATACCTCATTAATTTCCAGTTAAATATATACAATCAATATATACTTTCTTTTATGTTTTTATAATTTTTATCGTGTATATACTCTTTTAATGTATTAGTTATTTTGTTACGATCAAACTTAATATGCTTGTATTTGCCCTTGTGCAAGCAACTTCCTATGATTTCATTATGTTCATTTATAATATTACCCTTATGCGTTAGTATCTCTATCGACTCTGTGATGCATAGTTTATATTTCCCTCTTTTATTAGGGGTGTATTTATTAGTTTTAATTAAAATGGTCCATTCCATGGAATATTCTTTATTTTTTTCTTTAAGTTCCTTCATATAAGAAGCTAGTGATGCAGTATTTTAATCAGTAGCTAACCTACATGTTTTCCTTACTACTGCCTAATTTTATTACTGTCTAAATTTAAACGACTCTGGTTGATTCAATATATGCTGCAGATGAACCACCAACTATAACGTTACATTTATAAACAATACTCTTAGTTCGAAATTCCTCTTTTTTCCTACATTTTTTACTCCAGTTTTAATTCATTCTTGCTCATGTTATTCAACGTTAGAGTTTGGAATTATTTGATGATATATTTGCATTTTTAATAGTAAGGTAAGACACTTTTATTGGATTTTTATTAAATAGTTTATTTAGTGTTGCGTTTTCTTTAAAATTATTGTCAGTAATTTTACAAAATTATTTAGGTATTTTAATATGCTCGCTAAATGGAGGGTTGTTCAAAATTATAATTGATAAACTATTCTATATTTGTATGGCAACACCGGGGCCTAAAATAATTGTACACAAAGTGTTACGAATAAAAGACCAACATTTGGAAAATGAGTAACTCAAGAAAAAAATATATTTCCATAAAGTTACTCCTATTTTTGTTAATTTTCTTATCAGATTGTTCAAGCTTGGGATGACGCATCCTACCAGATGCCAAACATTCACCCGCTAACTCAGATATTCCAACCGAGAGATCTTTTTAAGATTCTGATCGTCATTTTAAGTGTTTGAAACACTCTTGCACTTGGTATATTTGCAAGGTATATGTGTATAAAAATATGTGTATGCATATATGTATACATGTACATATATTTCTATATATATGTGGATATATATAAATGCATATATATATATATATATATATATATATATATATATATATATACAGTGCTGGCAAAAAGAAAGGCCGCATTTGTAATTTTTTCAAAAACTGCAAATTTAAGCTAAACTTAATGTAACTTTTAAACAACCTACACCTCATTTGATTAGCCTCTTATTCCTGTATAATCTAACCTGTTCATATTTGACTTTTAATTGAAATACTCTAGTGTTCACGTCAATTTTAAAAATAACTTCAAATTGAGGAGGCAAAAAGAATGTCCACAGCAACAAATTCGCTTAAAATCAGTTTGAATTATCGCCCCTAAATCAGTTTAAAATATCCACCAACAGGCAACAAAGCATCTCTAATTATAATTGTTGTTGTTCCAGGTTATACAACGTAACATTTAGTCCATATGCCACGACTTTCTCTTAGTGATCGTCAGGAGCTCATTAATCTCCACCTTTCTGGTTTATCCAATCGGGAAATCGGCCGCAGATTGAAATGTGATGAGAAAACGGTACAAAAAACTGTGCAAAAGCACGAAAACACTGGCAGTGTTCGTGATGCCCCTAAATCTGGTCGTACTAGAGTTACTTCTAACAGGGAAGACAATGCTATCAAGATCCGCAGCCTAAAAACAGATTTAAAACGGCTCCTCAAATCCAACAACAGTGCAATCTTGTTAAAAAGTGCTCTCTTTCTACTGTCAAGAACAGATTAAAGGAATTTAATTTGCGAGGATATGTAGCAAGACACAAGCCAATGATTTCTGTAAAGAACAGAGAGAGCCGTCTGGACTTCGTCAGATACAATGAAGGTCATGACTCTTCATATTGGTCAAAAGTGCTTTTTAGTGACGAAAGCAAGTTCAATAGGCTAGACAGTGTTGATAGGCAGTACGTCCGTCAGAGGAAAGATGAAGAATTTAATCCTAGGTGCTCAGTTTCAACGCTGCAAGGTGGTGGAGGTTCAGTTTTTGGTGTGGGGCATTATTAGTACCAATGGTTCAGGACCTATAGTTCGCTTGCAAGGTCGAATTAATTCCACCAAGTACATTAATATGTTGACTGAGCATTTTCTACCCTACTTTGGTCGAAATTTGGATGATAATCCCATCTTCATGCAGGATAATGCTCCCATTCACACAGCTGGCAATATCGAGAGGTTCCTGGAAGAGCATGATATTCCGTGTTTGGATTGGTCTGCACAATCTCCAGACCTAAATCCTACCAAAAACGCATGGCATTACATCAAGCAAGAGCTACGCAATGATAAAATTTCAAATTTGGAAGAACTTTGGACAAAAATTAAAGAAAAGTGGGATGCTCTTTCCCCGGAGTATTACTGCATTCTAATTCATTGAATTCCCAAAAGATTCAAGGCTGTCAAATTGAAGAAGGGATGTGCTACTAAATATTAACTAGTTAATTGTGTTCCTGTTGTATTTGTGTTGCATTAATGTCCTAAAGTTACTTTTAAATAACAATTCTCCATTGTGCGGACTTTCTTTTTGCCTCCTCGATTTGAAGTTATATTTTTAAATTGACGTGAACACTAGAATATTTTAATTAAAAGTCAAATACGAACAGCTAAAATTATAGGAGAATAAAAGGCCAATCAAATGAGGTATAATTTCTTTAAACAGTTACATTAAATTTAGCTTAAATTTGCAGTTTTTGAAAAAATTACAAGTGCAGACATTCTTTTTACCGCCTGTGTATATATGTATAAAGTAAAATGATTTTATTGTTTGAAATAGCTTTTTATTCAAAAGCTGCATCTGCAAATCCGCTTCAACATCGATTAGGCTATTCCCTTGTTTGTGTTTTCAAAAACATACGTTTGTTTACTTTTACTAATTTTTACTTTCCATCATACTCGAGATCTTTAGTTAATTATCCATACAGGAATTAGGAATATTTTTTATACGCATGCTCAGATCTACTAACAATGCCATTTTCGTTCACCAATAAATCTTCTTCAAGAGTCAATAAAACAATTGTTCGTTATCAGTCGCTTACATTATTCATACTATTTGCTCTTTCATTATTTTAAATACATAATGTATTACGATTTTGCAAGGCATACGATTCAAGGCATAAGATTCATGAATAATTTGCTTTCGGCTCACATAAGCTACTTATTTAGCTTTCTTTTTTTCTTCTTTAAAAGCGGCGGTTTTCATAGGCTTAAAATACCAAGGTGACACGTATAAATATTATTCATTCAGGATGCATATATTTTCCATTCTTGGAATAACGAATTAGAAGATTAGCAGAATTCACATATTTTGAACACTGCAAATTTAAAAGTAACAGTCCCTCATGAATAGTCGCTTACATTATTCTTACATAAAAATTCCTAATTTCTGTCATTTTATTTTAATAAATTCTATACTTTCACACAATATATATTCTGTAATAAATTTTTTATTCTCGGCGAATGCTGTTTATATTTAACTATTTTTGTTTGTTTTCTTAAAATATAAATTTTCCAAGGATTAAAACGTCAAAGTGCAACATGCGGCGACTGATCAAAGCAGACGACTTTTCCGGAATAAGGGAATACATTCCGTGTCCACAAAATGGTTGCGTTTGTCTACTTGACATTGCTATTATTACTATAAATCAAAACAATCAGTAGGCGGAGATGTTAAAAAAAGGTGGTAGTAGGCAGGCGGAGATGTTAAAAAAAGGTGGTAGTAGGCAGGCAGACCGGCAGGCAGGCTCGATCCCGTAACAGGAAGGAGAAAAAAAAAGGTTTAAAAAAATGGGACGGCTTAGCCGATATCTCCATCACCCACCGGAAGTTCGGAACGTTGAAATTAAGCGTAGTCAATCGAAAAGAAGACGATGACTTTCTAAAATGTCGGCGAAAAAAGCGACCCCTCCTTATACAAAATTGCTCGGTTGAGGGTGAAGGAATTAATGTTTTTGACCAACTTTTCGATATTTGTTATCCGAGGGATGGAGCTTTAAAACGATACCAATCTCGTCAGGATCCGTCGCTTTTCGAAAGTTTTTGCGAGATACACACAGACACACACACACACATTTTGCCTTTATATATTAGATAAAACTTCCTCTATTCGTATAAGCACCCACCAACCTATCTTGGACGTCTTGGACGTTAGAAGAGCTTCCTCTGCCCCAGCAGCTACACTTTAGTAGTTAGCCCATTATTTACCAGAAAAACAAAAATACAGAAAAGTCTGTATAATGTACATACTCTAGATAAACGAAAATATCATATTCCAACATTCACGTTAAACTGATCAAGTAGTTTCATTTTGAATACAAAAATCAAATTTTATGAGTATCAGAGGAATAATTGTCTCACCGACCATTTTGAAACAAATCTAAACAAAACAAGGGAGATAACTTAGCAATAATTCAAAACTTGCAAGGTTTATGTTGTAACGCCTACGAATTGTCATTAATTGCTAAAAAATAATTTTCTTTATACAAATTAAACTACGTGATCGATTTATGTGATTTTTAGAATATGATATTTTCGT
Source organism: Euprymna scolopes (assembly GCF_053919585.1). Classification (NCBI taxonomy): domain Eukaryota; kingdom Metazoa; phylum Mollusca; class Cephalopoda; order Sepiida; family Sepiolidae; genus Euprymna; species Euprymna scolopes. The sequence goes on from NC_136494.1 coordinate 126,412,403, forward strand.
TTTGTCACAAATATGTACACCATACAGGTTTTTCCTTACTTTCTTAATATGGGGAATTCTGGGCAAGATCCATCGATTTTATTTGGTGGGCATCTTTCAGTGCATTACCTTCTTTCAAAGGATGCAGGTGAGTTCGCTTAAATCGTCTCATCTGTGGGGAATCCTGATAAATTAGGCTATTTGGGGGTGAAAATAAGTCCGGTCCCTTATATTAAAAATTGATTGTGTATGAACTGTATTCGTCTTTTGTTTTTTTGTTTTTTTGTATTGTCAATTGGATTTAAAGTATATGAATATGAGGAAACACAGCACTTTCATGTTATTTAGAATTCATCACACCCGGAGGTACATTCGGCACGGCCGTAGTCGAGATTGAACTCACCACACGAATTTGTAGTGTAATTTAAATCTTGTCGTTAGCTGAATACTTGATGCTTCACCAGAGCTGAACTCCAATCTCTGGCCCCCCCTCGCCAATCTTTCGCGAAAAACACCCGTCTAGCTGAATCCACTGTGAAAAATTTCCCGCACTCTATATCTGTGCCTAAATCAAAACGCGGAATCCATGAACAAAGCTTCTTTCTTAGAACTGCACGCCTGTGGAACTCTGTTCCGTCTGCCTGCTTCCCTCCGGACTACAACTTGGATGTCTTCAAGTCCAACATTAACAAATTCCTAATGAACCGCCCCCTTAAGTAAACACTTCATCAAATCTCCACACTAACGTAATGTACTTGCAATAACCCTTATCCCTGAGTGGCTTCCGGGCCTTGATAAGTTGTGATCACTGTGTAAAAAAAAAAAAAAAAATCAAGGGTATTTTTTATCGTGACGCCATCACTAGATGGGTGCCTACGACTGCTTAAGAGAGTCCCATCTATCTACAAGAGAAGGATAGACCACGCCAGTTTCTCAACCTGGTATTTTATCTCGCGGTACATACAGCACCTCATCTTCCCAAATGGTCACTCATCTGGTACTGGCCAGGCTCAACATTGCTTAACATTGGTGATCTGGTGAGAACCAGTATGTCAACATTATTGTCTTTTTTTATGCTGTTACACGGACATATGATTAGTGATGACGTTAATGAAGTCTAAGCAGGATTTCTATCCATATAAAATATTACCTTCCTTCACCCCAAAATTCCCTCATTGCAAAGATGTTCTTTTGTGATCATAAAATAATGCTCACAATTAAACGTTCATTATCTATAAATATAAAAGCGAAAATGTATGTATGTATGTGTGTTCGCTTTTTCTTTATGTCTACAAAAGGCTTCTTTCAGAGAAGCGGTTGGTCGGTTCACAACTTTTTAAAACTTTTTATATCACATATAAATCGTAATATCTCACAGTTAACAACGAAGCTCGCCTGTCTATTTAATTTGCTCGATTTCGGGAAGATAAATATTCAACATTTGTCGCTCGTCGCATGTTGGTTAGTCTTTTTCCTATAACATCTTGGTGGGGGGGGGAATAAAAGCGTTCAGCAGTAAATGAAATACTATCCCGCAGTCAAACTTGACCTCATTAACTCATTAAAACGGGCACCTGCCAAATCCAAGTAATATATAAATTCAAACGTGTTTCCGTTAGCATCTCGCGGTGGGCCAATCGTTAATGTCGCACGTTTTTGTTTTTTTCACACTTTAATTTACAACTTTGCCTCAAGGGTTCGAATTCGATCCTCATACTTACTTTTTTTTACCCCCCCCTACCCCCGGAGTTTCCACACACACCTCCAAACACCCGGGTAACGCCGGGTACCCCTCGCTAGTTATTTATAAATTTAACAATATAAGTACACTACAATTAATATTTATAACAATAAAAATCGAAAAATTACAGGTTAGAACAATAAAATTGTCGCCCTCGAAAAGACGACATGATTCCATTTCTGTTTGAGAAAAACTGGTTTTCTTTTTTTACAAATTTCAAAAGCGAGAGGAGCCTTCTATTATGTCTGAAAATGACACAATGTTCAACAAGCGAGACTGAAGATGCACCACTGTACAACTCATGCTCTCTACCGATCCAAGTTATGACAACAGGACCATTGCCAGCACCCTCAAAATGCAAACCCGGACGATTCAATGCTTGAGGGCACAACTCAACAAAGTTTCCGGACACGGTTATGGTCTTTGGTGTGGTTTCAAGTGAGGACCACATTATGCCACCTCACATCTTTGAAGTCGGCTTGAAAGACAATACCAAAGTGTACCTTGATGTGCTGAAGAGTGTGGTAACCCCCTTGCAATCAGATGGCCTATATATATATAATGTGACATTGACTCTCTGTGTGTGGAACAGTCTTTGCCGACTCGTCTAAGGTCGCTTAATCTTTAACATTCTTATCTATCTGTCGATAGCTCAAACGGTAATAGTAAAGGCTACAGCGCTAGATGTTTTGATTTCTGTTCTAACTCAAATCATTTTGACATCATTACTATATATTGGGTACAATATAATTATCAATAGAGAACAAAATCTGCACGAATTAGTATCATATTTAAATGTATTTTAAGGGCCACGCCTGGATGGGGCAACTACTATATATTGCATACAATATAATAATCAATAGAAGATTGGCTCTATAATAATACATTCGAAATCTACAAAAATCAAAATATCATATTTAAGCATATTTTATGACCGGCCAACGCCGAACGGCCTGCTAGTGAGTGTGTGTATATATATATATATATATATATATATATATATATATATATATATATATATATATATATATATATATATATATATATATCTATATATATATATATATATATATATTCATATATTCTCTCTCTCTCTATATATATATATATAGAATATATATATATATATATATATATATATTCTATATATATATATATATTCTATATATATATATATATATATATATATATATATATATATATATATATTCTACCTTAAATCTAATTCATAAAATGGTTAATACCATTTTTTTAATTTCTATATTTAATAAAAAAAATAAAATAAAATAAACACAAACTCAAATTTCTTTGCTGCGTGTCGCTTTCCAGGAGAGGTCATGGAGCAGAATTGAAACCTGGTTTAGGTTGAACTTAATGCAATAAGACAAAAAATAATGGAGAAATTCTTTTTGTTTTCATTTTTATAAAATATGGATAAAAGACAGAATAATAAATTTTCAGTGAAGTTCCTGTTCTTGTGCAGCTGGCAGATTGTTGCGTAAATATTGCGATAAAATATGTGGCGTCACTTGTTAGGATTGATTTATGAGAACGACGGAATTGAAAGAAGATTGAAATGAATGAGAATGAAAGACAAGAAAGCAGGAGTATATTTCGGAAAAAAAAAAAACGTGAATGGAAAGAGAAGGAAAAAATGAAATAAAAATGAAAAAAGGCAATGAGAAAAAAAAACATATAAAGGAAGGTAATAAGATTAGAAAAAAATGAAATAAGAAATAAAGAACAAAAACGTGTATTAAGATGTGTGCGTTTTTGTTTTTTGGGGGTTGTTTTTCAATATTTTTTCTTTTTGCATCCCACTACTACTTCAGAGACTCATAACGTAAAATCCTTTTATGATTCTTACCATTCCTTTAAGCACAATTGTTTGGATCTCTCTTGCACTTAGTTTATCAGGTATATTCATCAGTAATTCTTTTATGCTTTCTTGTGGCTCTTGTGATTAGTGTAATGATTGTAATCTTCCTATGGTTCCAATTTCTCTTTTTTGTACTGGTATTTAGTTCTCTTCTTCTTCTTCTTCTTCTTCTTAGCACCGGCATCATTAGTAACACTGACTTAAATTTGGGTAGCAACTCTCGAGAGAGGCTAGTAGTGTTCAGCGGTGTTTGAAGTTGATGTGATGCCGATCTGGGCACAGAGTTATGAGATGATCTTTAAAAATCATGGGGGGGGGGTGTAGTTTCATATGCATTGATTTACATATCAATGAAACTTCGTCCTCCAAAACAACATTATAAAACACCCTGAAGTCGAAGAGGCAGGGAATCGAGTTCCTGAAACGGAACAGAGTAGGCCGCACCGTAGAAAGTAGTATGAACATTGAGAGAACATTTGTTTTAACCCCACTCATGTCTTATTCGCTATGTCAACTGCATTTACTAAGTATATAACTGTAAATGTTGCATAGCCATAAATGATGATGTCTGACTTGTTCCTTACGATTCTTTCTAATACATGTTTCCAGGATATGCTGTTATGATATTCATTTTTTTACAAATGGTCCAGTGGAATTATTTACATACTCCAGTTTGTCACATTATGTCATAATCGACAATTCAAGTGGTGTCCTGCCTGCTACAGGCATTGGCGGCTATGGTTCTTCATCTATTTCTCTCTTTCGAGACATTCATGAATTCATTGTTGCTCAACATTTTTGATGTTGCCTAGCTGTTTAGACTGTCGACGTATGTTTCTCGCTGTCATCCTCTGCTTCGACCATCCACAATCTTTCCCGTTATTCTTTGCTGGTTGTCGTAGAGTAGTTTGATGACGATCAGGTGTTCTGATTTAGAAACCTATTCACGCTGTTTCTCAAATGAAAAGTTGGATGCATTGCCATAGCTTTCTTTGCAGTTGTACAGACAGTAGGTTGCAATTTCTTTCTGTCCGAGCAGTGTCCATACTGGACGATTGTCCTGACCATTGTACCCAAAGGTATATTCTGTTCAGCACAATAAATACGAAACCATGAATAGAATTATTCTGTTTGCTTGCATATTACATCAGTCACCTACTTTCCATGAGCTCACGTTACCCTGATTGAAGGAGCTAAATGCGTTTTCAGCCATGCCCAAGGTTGGTTGGTTGTTTTTGTTTTACGGCATAGCAACCTTTGTCAGGTTATTTCTTGCCGAATCTAGTTATTTTGAGGAACGATTTTTAATGGAGTATATTTTTTTTTAAAGTCAGATTCTATTTAACCCATAGTTGGGACCCTAACAGGTACTACCACTCCGGGTCAGAGTGGACCTGGGAGCAATGGCAATTAAAGAGTGGCTCCACACTCCCCAAGGCCCGCAAGGTGGGGCCTCACCATCGGATATAGTTTTAGGTCATATTCAGGACCCCATGCTCACAAACTAGGAGAAGGAAGAAGGTGTCTTACTTTTCTTTTGACGGTAGTGCTGTCCCGCTACCCTAATCGACTCTTAGCAATCTTATAATTGGATGTCAGGTCCTTCACACTCCATGCTAAAAAACTACTCGCATCTGACAATATCTCAAAGCCACCAAACCAGCATGCACATCTGAACTGTCTCTCTTCCTAGAGTACAAAAAAGAGTCTCCAATTAGGCCCTGCACTATCAATCAACCTCTAACTCCTGTCCCATCACCGCGCTGTTGCATTCCTGTGCCTGTTTTACAAGTACTTTAATAGAATGTGCTCCAACAAACTTGTAGCACTTGTGCCCTCTCGGCGCAAATACACCTAACTAATCCGACGGGCAGCAAAATCTCACCTCCTTCACTGTCAAGGTCCATAATATGTAAATACCCTGACTAACACGAGAAACAGCAAAATCCCACCTCTTCACTGTTTAGGTACCTAGTTGCCGGAAATCAGTTTGAAGGAACAAACTATTAGAATAGCTAATAGTTACTTCCCTTTAACTGCAAATGTAACATAGCACATGTGAGCGTGTATGAGATTGTATTAGAAGTAGCCGAATGGTGGATGGTAGGCAATTGTATTAGCAGCAGAAGCAGTGTTTCGGTGCATATGCAAATTAGTGAGCGATTTGGCACAAAAAGAAAAAGGAAAAAAATGGACGAAGGAGATAGACATTTGAAATGAAGGGAGAAGAAAGTGTACGGTTATAAAAAATGGACAAATAAGAAATAGCTGTTTACGATTGACATGTAGTGGAGCAGAAGTGAGAGGCTTTTAAGCTGGTGGCGAGACGGAAGAGTAATGGTAATGAATTCCTTACACATATATATATACATATATATATATATATATATATATATATATATATATATATATATATATAGTAAGTTATCGCCATATATATTTTATAACTTACTAACTAGCTCTACCTACGTATTGAGCACTTTTGAAGTAAATACTTAAAGTTTATGCATAAATTCATACTTTCGTATATTAATTTTATGTGAGTAAATGAAGTAGTTATATATATATATATATATATATATATATATATATATATATATATATATATAATGATGGGTACTTTTGCTAGTATATATATATATATATATATATATATATATATATATATATATATAATGATGGGTACTTTTGCTAGTATATATATATATATATATATATATATATATATATATATATATATAATGATGGGTACTTTTGTTAGTATATATATATATATATATATATATATAAGTGGATGTGTGTGTCTATCTGCCTGTCTGTCTGTCTGTGTACATTTCCCTACACAATAACTTCGTTAACTTTTAAGCACTTGTATCCCCTCGACGTAAATACCCCGACAAATCTGACAAGCAGCTAAATCCTACTCCTACACAGTAAAGATCCCTAGATGTAAGAAAGCCTTCTACTCCAGTAGTTTCTTCCCTGGAACCGCTAGACTTTGGAATTCCCTTCCGGGTTCCTGCTTCCTCAACTGTACTGACATGCAGAAATTCAAGTGTAATGTAAACCGACATCTTGCTGCCCAACTCCCTACATAGTACCCCTGTAGTTTATGTCCCTGATAGTAGCTCCTTACATCAAAGTGCCAATGTGCCTTGTTTGGGGTGAAAATGCAATTAAAAAAAAAATGCTAAATGCTTTTGTTAAAAAAGAAATAAAAATGCCGACCCGGATTTTTATTTATTTCCTTCCAGTTTAATTTTTACGAATTACCAAAGTAAAGTGCAACGCCACGTAACGTTACCCTAGATTTGGGAATTTCCTCTCTCTTTCCTGCTTCTTTAACCTGCAAAAATTTCAATGTAATGTACACAGACATTTGACTATTGAGCTTCCTACATAGTACCAAATAGTAACCCTCCTCCCCACCCTCACGTCCAAGTGGTAATATATGTCTTGTCTGGGGTAAATAAGAGTTAAAAAAAAAAAAACTTTCCTTTTTGCATGGTTAGCAATGTAACTAAGAGATGTTTGAATGAATCTAAATTAAGAGGATTCCACGCAAACTACGTATTTAGCAATGAAAGAAATTACGAACAGACTAAGCCTCTCGTGGATATGCGTGGACACACCTAAAACAAATGAAATAAAAGAGGCAGGAGAATGGGCAAAGATCATTATAAAAGAATGCTAAACGTACGGAGGAACGTGAGACGAGAAGGAAAAGGATTTCGATAAAGTAAAGAGAAGCAATAAGCTTAGAACAAATGGAATAAGGAAATTCAAATTCCAACTAAAAGAAAAAGAACTTTAAAAACAAAGTTACAAAAGAAATTGAGAGACGCTTTTTGGTGAGTTACCCATGCATGAATAAATTCAAAACTGATCGTATGAACCATGCAACCAAAGACTTATATATATATATATATATATATATATATATATATATATATATATATATATATATATATATATATATAAAAGTGAACGTGTCTGTGTGCATGTCTGTGTACATTTCTCTGTGTACATTTCTCTACACAATAACAAACTCGAAATTTGATATACAGGGTACTGAGATTTGGGAAAATCTTTGTAATCTGTTTTCGGCCAGAAATTTGGCTGTTAAGGGGTCAAAGTTCAACGATTTGACCTTTGAGAACTCTATCAAACTCCTCCGCTAATTTTAGGCCTAAACACTTGAAATTTTAGATATAGGTTCCTTGGACATCGATCTAACTTAATAACTTGATTTGAGCCCCAAACAGTAAATGTTAAGGGGTCATAATAGGGGTCAAAGTTTTTTAAAAAAAGTGACCTCTGCAGTCTCTACCCAATTACAAAAGACAATTTCTGGTCTAAACATTTGAAAATTTACATAAAGGGTATTCAGAGATAGGGCAAGCTTTTTAATCGGTTTGGGTCGAAAATTTGAGCTACAAATATATAAATCTATGTATGTATGTCTGCATGTCTGCCTAAAACTTTCGACAGAGGCGTCGGATTTTCACAAGATCAGTATTGTTTTGAAGCTCGACCATTCAGACGACAAATACCGGAAAATTGGTTAAAAACATTAATTTCTTCACCCTCAACTGGGCACTTTTCTACATGGAGAGCTTGCTTTTTTCGCCGATATTTTCGAAAGTCATCCCATCTTTTCAATTGTCTAGCCTTAATTAAAACCTACGTCACTTCCGTTTTGGCGATGGTCGTAACAGCAAAGACGTCACGTTTTTTTTTGTTTTCACATTCTTTTCCTCCTTCGCGGTATGGTTCGAGCCTGCCTTCCTACTACCACTTTTTTTGTTGTTCAACACACGCCTCCAAACACTCGGACAACGCCGGGCACCCATGCTAGTCTATATATCTATAAAAGTGAAAGTGTCTCTGTGTGTGTCTGTGTACATTGTCCTCCACAATAACTCTGCCAATTTTCAGTCTAATGACTCGAGATTTGACATAAGGTGTACTGAGATTTGGGAAATTTGATTGTTAATGATTCAAAGTTCAACGATTTGACCTTTGGGAACTCTACCAAACTCCTCCGACAATTTTGGGTCTAAACACTTGAAATTTTAGATATAGGTTCCTTGGACATGGATCAAGCTTTATAATTTGATTTGAGCCCAAAACAATATATGTTAAGGGGTCATAATTCGGGTCAAAGTTTTTTTAAAAATTAACCTCTGCGGTCTCTACCAAATTACTCAGCCAATTTTTGGGCTAAACATTTGAAATTTTACAGAAAGAGTATTTAGACATAGAGCAAGCTTTGTAATCGTTATTTTGCTGAAAATTTGTCAGCAAAAGTTAAAAAGATTTTACCTTTGCGGTCTCTAGCAAATTATTAAGCCAATTTTTAGTCTAAACATTTTAAATTTCACATAAAGGGTATCCAAACATACATCAAGCTTTTTAATCTATTTTTGGGCGAAAATTTGGCTGGCAAGAGGTCAAAGTTTACAGAGTTGATCTTTGCAGACACTACCAAACTACTCCGCCAATTTTCGGTCTAAACACTTGAAATTTTAGATGTATGTTACTTGGACATGGGGCAAACATTTTAATTTTATTTGAGCCCAAAAGAGTAAATGTTAAGGGATCAAAATTGAGGTCAAAGTTAAAAAAAATTGACGTCTGCCAATATTTCTCTATGGTAGTTAAGGAAGCCTATTATATAGAGGCATTACCGTACATATTCACACTTTTAATATATACATATGAACATAAAGTTATAAACAGTACATAGGGCCCAAACAAAGCCGGGTGGAACTGCTAGTATATATATATATATATATATATATATATATATATATATATATATATATACATATATATACATATATATAATATATATATATATAATATATATATATATATAATATATATATATATATATATAATATATGTATATAATATATATATATAATATATATATATATAATATATGTATATATATATATATAATATATATATAATATATATATATATAATATATATATATATAATATATATATATAATATATATATATATATAATATATGTATATAATATATATAATATATATATATATAATATATGTATATATATATATATATAATATATATATATATATATATATTATATATTATATATATATGTATATATATAATATATGTATATATATATATATATATATATATATATATATATATATATATATATATATATATATATATATATAACTTATAGTAGTTACATTCCGGGAAAAAAAGAATTCCAGAAAAGTACTCTATTATGAGGAAAAAATTCAAAATAAGAAGATAATATTGATTTTTTGTCAGAAGTTTAAATAAAATAGACCATAGGTTCCCTATTAATAGGTTTGAAACCAAGGATACTGATGGCTTATCTCATCTAAATTTCTGAAATAAAACAGTATTAATCCTCGCACGAAAGAGCAGGATACAAAATGTTTTAAATACTAATAATAGAATAACAATAACAAAGACTTTCGCTGGCAATGACTACTATTGACCATAACCAGTTATATAGTTCTTTTGAAATTTTCATCTCTATTTTTATGTACTGAATGTTTTAATGGAACCTATATGAAATATGTTCCTTATTAAATTTTAAAGATTTTCTATTCTGAAAGAAGTTTAAAAATATTTAATCTAAAAAGTTATTTTAAAGTTTTTGTTAAAAAAAATTCAGATTTTCTCATTATTCAGACCTGTATTACAAAGAGGGGGTTGCAAAAATGAGTTGTGGTGTGAGAAAAAATACAAACTGAAACAGAGAGAATATTCAGACCTGTAATAATACAAAGAGGGTGTGGCAAAAATGAGTTGTGGTGTGAGGAGAAATACAAACTGAAATAGACAGAAGGAGAGTTTTAAAATATAATCTTAAAAAGATAAGATACAAATTAGAAAAGCATTTCATCCAAGGCATGAAAATTGTTAAACAAAAATGTTTTTACTATAGGCTTTAAAAATAACGGTACAAGATTCAATTTGAAATTTATTTATCTTCAAAGTGCACTTTTATAAATTTTAGAAAGTAAGGTATAAAAATTTAATTTAAAATGACTCAAAAAATACCTTGGATTTATTTTATGTAATGTACATTTCGTTGCAATTTAAAAACATTATCTTTCATCTAGCAATTAATGATATAGATATAACATTTTCAATGATTTTTTAAAAGTGCAACAGAATGTCCATTATACCTTATATATCTATATCTATCTATCTATCTATCTATCTCTCTCTCTCTCTCTCTCTCTCTCTCTATATATATATATATATATATATATATATATATATATATATGAGTATATACGTACATATATATATGTACATATAAATATATATGTACATATATATATATATATATATATATATATATATATATATCCTGTTATAAATTTCTGTACTCTCTGTCTGTAGGTGTGTGTATGTCACGCGGTTTAAGTCAGCCTACAGGCAACCCACCCAGGCAATTTAGGTACCAAAATGAAGCTTATGACCCAGCGCATGTTTTAGTGGTATTTATATCCATGTTTGGTGTATGGAAACGCAAAATAAATGCAAAGAAATGCAAAGTAGTAGTGGTGATAGGAGTTAAATCGGTGGGAGTAGCAGAAGAGACAAAAATTGTAGTGGTGATAGGATTTAAATTTGTGGAAGTAGCATCAGCAGCCGTTAGGCAAAGTGGTGGTGAGAGGCATTAAATCGGTGGGAGTAGCAGCAGCAGTCAACGATTAATATTGGTTGAAAAATACAAGCTTTTTTTATTTAAAAAAAATTACTTCCATTTTCTTCGTCTGATTGACAAAACAAAAAAAAGAACTTTCTCTGATTTGCAACAAAAAAAAACGAAAGTAAGTAAAAAGGTTTCGATTTATACTGGTTTAAAAATACAAGTTTTTTTTGTTTACTTTTAAAAAAAATTACTTCCATTTTTTTCCGTCTGATTAAAAAAAAAACAAAAAAAAGGGACTTTCTCTGATTTGACCAGGTGGTCAGTTTAGACCACCGGTCATTAAATAAAATAATACTTTTACCCATGTATCTCATACTTTTTTTTATTAATATTGGTTCAAAAAATACATTTTTTTTTTTACGTTTTAAAACTAATTACTTTCATTTTCTCCATCTGATTAAAAAAAAAACTAATTACTTTCATTTTCTCCATCTACTTAAATAAAATAATACTTTTACCCATGTATCTCAGATTTTTTTTTCGATATTCATGCAGAGAGTGATCCTTGTTGAGATAATAATGTTATTATTTAAAAAGTCATTCTTAACATGGGAGGGGAAGGTGTTTTGTACCTATTCTGTACTTTAACCTTACAATTTAATAAAAAAACATATAAAACTTTAATTAAACGTGGAAATACGATTTAAAAATAGCGCGGATCACTCTCGTTTGTTAATATTGTGTGCAAAAAATACAAGAATATTTTTTTCCTTTTTAAAATTAATTACTTCCATTTTCTCTGTCTGATTACAAACAAAAAAAAATAGACTTTCTCTGATTCAACCAAGGTGGTCAGTTTAGACCACTGGTCATTAAATAAAATAATACTTTTATCCATGTATCTCATGTTTTTTTTCCGTTAATATAGGTTGAAAATACAAGATTTTTTTTTAAAAGTAGTTCAAGGAGACATCTCCTACAGGAGAACCGACGAAAAAGTAAGTAATTGCTAACTTTAGTTTCGTAAATATTGGTTGTGTAAATACACTTTACTTACTCGCTTTTCTTTCACAATATGCAGCCATCTAGCTGACACGGGGCTACTTGTATATATAAATATATATACATATACATATATTTCTTGAGATTGTCGGACTGACTTCAGCACATTTGAGTAACTGTGAGTTCAATCCTGAACGAAGGCAGTGAAAAGTAACATTCCAAAAAAGAGAATCAGCAACTATGTCTCAGAGCCAAGCTGCAGTCCCAACACGGTACCCCCGTAATAATAATAAAGGGTTGGGTTCGAGACTCCTAACAAACGGTTCTCCAGTTCGATACAAAACACCTGATGAAGGCCGGAGGGCAAAACGGCCGAAACGTTGTGACTATAACAACCAAGATGAGGAAGTCACTCCGACAATCTCAATAAATGAAAACACCTCATCTCAAAAATACAGACAATCATTATATATATATATATATATATATATATATATATAAATATACCTATATATATATATAAATATATATACATATACATATATTTTTACATATATATATATATATACATATATATGATGAAAATAATGGAAATAGTATTCCGACAAAATAGAGAAATAAAAAAGAACCAACCGTATTATGTGTTCATCAACGTTTCGAAAGGAAGTCTCAAAATAAAGGCGAAACGTTGATGAACACATAATACGGTTTGTTCCTTTTTATTTCTCTATACATATATATATATATATATATATATATACATATTTATACATGTATACATATATATATATAAATATATATATATATGCATGTATATATTCCAAATCCCAACGAACTAGCTGTCCCTATAACTGGGAGGGAAAAACCTAATAGCTAGCTACGAAATCTTATACATTTTACCTCCAAGACGATTGCGTTTGTCTTACCTGCATGCAAAAAAAAAAAAAAAAAAAAAAAGTTCCCCCCTTCTTCAAACTAAACCTTACCTGTAACTCAAAAAATCCTAATAGAAATCTATCTGTAAATAAATAACCCCTCTTCTCTTGAACGCTAACAATCTACTCCTTCCAACCTATCCGCCACTAAACTCCCACATTGCCCCGCATCTGTAGTGGAATCGCTAACTTCCAGCCCCTAATCCCTCACATGCAAACTGCTTTAATAGCCATCACTAAACATCTATACATTTCTACCTCTAAGGCATGCATTACAGCTCATTCCTATCCAGTAAGGGATTTAACAGCCTATGCACACAGAGGCAGGTACTTAACAGCCAAAGTACTCAGAAACAAAGCGATCTGCACTACACAACTGTCTCCTCGAGTTTTGCAACGATTAATACGTTATTGAAACGACACTCCTTGTTATGCAAAATGCCCCATGACTCTTACTAGAAAATACCTACAACTTCAACTCTATTCGCACCTACTGAAAACCTGCCCATATATCTATTCACCTAATTACGCATGACTCAAAACTTGCTGTCTTATCCATGCTATATTGCACTTACATCTTAACCCTCCTATCATCTAAAATAGCTCGGGCACAACTCGTAGCTCAATTCTTAATACCTACTCATACTGTAACATTATCCTAGACCTAAGCTAACATAAATAAAATAATAAAAAAAGGGGTAAGACTACAATCACATTATCTCCTCCCTAACAAGCCCTCTTACAATCATAGACGCTTACACTGCATGAACTTCACCCACCCCCTTTATCCATTAACAAGTAAATAGCATGTCCCTAAATCACTTTGAGGAGTGTAACTAATCAGTAGAAATATAATCCCCCACAAACTAACCCAGTAACACTAACCACGCGGGGTCGCAGAAATACCTGGATTAGAACCTAGGCGCGGAGAAAACCCTCTCAGGGCTGACGGACCCAGTAGGTCTTCCCAGATCATCCGTCTAGGAGAAGGAAAACTCTGAAACTAAACCAAAGGGGAGAGAGGCCTCTTCAGTCTTGGATGACAACCTTCCTAGAGCTGGTGACTCAAACAAATTCACCGGTTTGCAAACCTAAATTGCTTAAGGAGTAGATAGGCTCTGTCTATCGCCCGGCTTCCATACTCCTTCTTTGCCTATTAGTCATTGCCAGGGCCGCTGCAAGAAAGGTGGGCTCTCTCTACCGTGCTAGAAAACTACTAACACCCGAAAGTATCCTGTACCTCTATAAGGCCACCATTCGCCCATGTATGGAGTATTGCTGCCACATCTGGGCTGGTGCATCTGCTACTAGTCTCTCGCTCCTTGACAAGGTTCAAAAGAGAGTCGCAAACCTGATAGGCCCTGAACTGGCATCTAAGCTTCAGCCTCTGTCCCATCGACGAAATGTTGCATCCCTCTGCCTTTTCTACAAGTATTTTAGTGGTGAATGCTCTGACGAACTGCAATCACTTGTGCCCCCACGACGTGAGCACCCTCGACAAACCTGACAGGCTGCTAAATCCCACTCCCACACTGTAGAGATCCCTAGATGTAAAAGATCTTTTTACTCCAATAGTTTCTTCCCCAGAACCGCTAGACTCTGGAATTCCATTCCAGGTCCCTGCTTCCCCAACAGTACTGACGTGCAGAAGTTCAAGTGTAACGTGAACTGACACCTTGCTGCCCAAATCCCTACATAGTACCCCAGTAGTTGTTGCCCCTGATAGTAGCCCCCTACACCAAAGTGGCAATTTGCCTTGTTTGGGGTGAAAATGTAATAAAATAAAAATAAAAAAATGTATACATGTATACATATATTTATATATATACATATATAAATATATATATATATATATATATATATACATACATATATTCATAACTATATATATATATATAAATATATATATATATATATTTATACATATATTATGATAAACATTACTAAAACATGTTTCATCCTTTTTGAAATGCTCAGATTCAAGTCAATATTTAAACTTTTGTCTGAACATCCAGAACCATGCGGCCAACACACCAATCATGCTGAAAATAAAAGAATTAAGGTCTATGTAAGCTAGCATATTTAGAAGGCTTTTACTAACAGCGTTCAACGACCTGTTAGACCAGAATTAATGAAATTTGACAGCTTAATTATAATTCTTTTTAAATGTTTGTCTTAGCTTGAAAGGGGTTGTTCAGTAGGGTTTTAAAGTCGTTTGAATTTTGTTTTATTCATGTGCATATTATTGATTTTAATGTTAAAGTGTTTTTTTTTTAAGACAGGTTAAATGTTATATTTGCCAGCCATAGTGATGTCTTCATTATTATAAAGGTATTTAATTACTTAATTTAGTTCGTGAGTTGGGAGGGAAGTGTGGTGTTTGTAATTGCTTCAGTTTTAAAGACCAGTCTTTACTTTTTTTTTTTTTTTTTACTATTATTTCACCCCAAATAGGGCACAGTGTCACACTGATGTAAGGGCTACTATTTTGGACCAAATTCATAAGGAGTTGAGCAGCGACATGTCTGCTCATATTTCATTTGAACTTTTGCATGTCAGTACTGTCAAGGATGCAGGAATCTGGGAGTGAATTCCAAAGTCGAGCAGTTTGCAGAAAAAGCTGTTTGAATAAAAGAAAATTTTCCTCTTAGACTAGCAGGAGTACCGGGCATTGGCCGGGAGTGGATAGGTTTTATGGTAATGATTTACAGAGCCCTAAAAAAATATTTCAAAACCCACTAACAAAAATGAAAATAGTAGCGAGTACCCATACAAGTGTAAAAAAAAAAAAGTAAGCAGGCAGGCAGGCTCGAACCTGTAACACTAAGAGGAAAAGAAAGCAAAAAAAAAGAAAACGATTTAGTCACCATTTCCACTGTGACATACGACGTTGCCGCCATTCAAATTAAGCTTAGTCATTGCAAGGCATGAATGACTTTCAAAAATGTTGACAAAAAAAGTGACCCCTCCTTGTAAAAAAACGGGCCAGTTGATGGTCAAAGAATTAATGTTTTTGTCCAATTTTCGGATATTTGTCGTCCGAGAATTTGAGATTTCAAATGATACCTATTTTGTCAGTGTTCATTGCGTCCATTGAAAGTTTTTGGCAGACATACAAACACACACACACATTTTGCTTTTTATATATATAGAAGGATTAATCATTATATTATGTATTCTTTCTGTAATACAATATGATGTAATTTTCCTGAGAAGACCATCGTACTAGACTGTTTAAGTCCTTAGATACAAGGTATCTTTAATAAGTTTCCAGACTTTTTTGTACAGGCATCTAAAATTGTCATAGATCGTTGAAAATTCAGTATACTATTGCTATACATCTTATAAGATGACTGACCCATTTTTCCAGGTTCAGATGAACAGCTATAACAGGAATTGGAATACACCCTACTAAGGCCTGATTGTCACAGCTGGTGAATTTCAAAAATGCAATCTGGAGGTGATGATACTTTAGAAGAACGATATGCAATAAAATTCTGTTTTAAACTTTTAAAAAATACCACAGAAACGTATGGAATTCTTTAGACTACTTTTGGGCCATCTTGAATGAATTGAACATCAGTTTTTGAGTGGCATAAGAGATTCAAGGAAGGCCGGGAATCTGTGAGGGATGATGAGAGGTGTGGGAGGAAGTCAGAACACCAGAGTTGATTGGCCAAATAAAGAATATTATGGATAAGGACTGTCCTGTCTATGGCGACAATAAGTGCACAGTTTGATGGCAGTGTGGAAACTGTACACACAATTATTTATCTACAAGGAACTGAAGAAGTGGAAAATTTGCACAAACTTTGCCCCAAGAATGCTCAGATAAGATTAGAAAAAAAGACGTTCTAATGACAGAAGATGGTCAAGCTGATCAATTCAGATCCCGAAGTTCTTGATGCTCTGGTGACATGCAATGAAAGCTAGATCTACTGCCATGACCCAGAAACCAAGAGACAGAGTTCCCAGTGGGAGCATGCTGGCTCTCCAAGACCCAAGAAGAACAGGGAGCAAATCCACACAGAAACTTATGATGATCTCTTTTTTGACAGCACGAACATGATCTACATGCAGTGGGTTCCCACTGGACAGACAATCAACAAGGAATGCTATGTTGAGGTTTTAAGGTAGTTCAGAAAGAGATTCGGTCAGAAGAGGCCAGCACACTTAAAATCAGGTCAGTGGCATTTCCACCAGTTCACAGACTATTTGACCAAGATGGGTATCAAGACAGTTATTTACAAGGAACTATAGTCCAGTTGTTGCTCCTTGTGACTTTTGGTTATTCTCTAAGCTCAAGGAAAACCTTAGAGGCTGTCGTATGAAACAATTGCGGAAATGAAAATGGCTGGGAAGAGGGCCAATGACACACTTACACAAGAAGACTTCCATGGAGCCTTCCAGAAGTTGTTTGTGTAAGTGTATTGCAGCCAGAGCAGAATATTTTGAAGGGGACTAGAGTTTCATATGTGTACTATAAATAAAAGTGTCCATACAAAAAAAGTCTGGAAACATATTAAAGGCACCTCATATATCTGCACTAGTGTCCTCTGTTTTATTCAGTGCATGATATATACATTCAGAGATTACAGTTAGGATATCTGCAAAAAGAACAAGCTTGCCCAAACGATATTGTCGGCTAGATAGTATTTAGGAAACGGTGGACTTGTGCTTGATTGATTAAAGATTTTGCAAAAAGAGGGAGGAAGCTAATGAGGCAAGAATTGAGTAGGTCAATTTTTTTTTTTGCCAGAATTCTTGAAAACTGGTGCCACAGAATCAATTTTCCAGCAATCAGGAAAACAAGATTCGGTAAGGCATTTGGAGAGAACTGGAGCAACTTCAGTAGAGCACTTTTTAATAGTATAGCAGTGATGATATCAGGCCCACAAACCTTTGTGGTGTCTAGATTTTTTATGATATCACAAACTTTGGAAGAGGAAGTTTTCAAATCATTGATTATGGTTTCTATCTCTAAAGGAAAATCTGCGAAGTTTGTTGGGTCTAAAGTAGAGTTGGAAGCAAACCATTGGCCAAGCAATTTAGTCTTCTTGGTTAATGTGCAAACAACCTCAAGGTTGTTTGATAGCAGGAGAATTATTGATTGTCCATTATTTACCACACTGTTATAAATTTTCCAGAAATCATTAATTTCTGCAATTCAATTTATAGTGAATTTGGTATGATTTCTCTTGGCTGCGGCTATTTCACTCTTACAATTATTTTTAGATTCTATATACTTTTGTCTGTTTGTACTGAACTTATGTCAGCTAAATCTGTGGAATACATGCTGCCTTGCCTTTGAGCAATGGCAGCTGCACAAGTAGAAGTGAACCATTGGGGAGGTTGGGGTTTGTTATAGAATCTCTGTGTGGGAACATGTGCTTTAATTGCTGCTTTTAACTATTCAGTAGTCTGGTTTGCACACTGTTCGCATTTTTGGAGTATCTTTAACTTGGGGTCGAGAGTTTAGGGTGATTTCTACTCATATCACAACATGATCAGCAATCCTGAGTGGACCATAGACATTTGTTACATAATCCTCAGAAACTGGAGTCAGAAATGGATCATGAAGTGAGGCTTGCTGATCCTGTCGATCAGGGAGACGAGTCAGGAATATTACTGTCTGTGTCTGAGAATGGATTATAGAAAAGCTATGTGTTATGCTATCAGTTGCGTCTGTGTAAGCAGAGAAACCAAGCCAATTACTGTGGTGAACATAAAAGTCACCAAATACATGTATTTGGTCCTAATGTCTATTGAGAGTGCAACATCTATGCTGTCAGACAGGGATGATTGGGATACATTCCTGGGTCGAGGAAGAATGGTAGAAAAAATGTAAGTAGCTAATGCTATGTTGCAGGTTTAGTCTAAAGGTCTGGTCGTCTGATTCTAGTTTGGATTCTCTAGTCAGTGAAAAAGTGGTACTCCGAGTCCATGCATGTGTCTCGATATAACCAGACATGTTAAAGGAGTTAAATTTCGATTTCGTTTTGTTTAATGTTTTGATCGTATATTTCGATTCTAGGTTAAAGAATTGTTTTTGATGTTCTATGAGTAACATGTTAGAAAACTTGAAATATTTTTAGTTCCTGTTTTCTTTGTTATTCAGTTGTTGTTAGAATTGTTTAGAGTGGAGAGTTTCGAACATTTTACTCTTGGTTAAGGATTTTATGTCGATTTTGACGCATATTTGTCGTTTCATAAGATTTTTTTTTTTGAAGTTGTTAGTGAGTTTTCTGCTTACGCTGCCGAATCATAAAACTTGATAGGTGTTTATTTAAGCAGCAAATCGTTATCACTACATGTCTGGTTAAGGACGATGAATTTTTGCTTTTTTTAAAAATTTTCTTAAACGTTGTCTCGACTCAGTAAGCTAGTTTCCAGATCTGCGATGATAATTAATGAAGTATGAATTCGATCGTGATGGTCTTCATGATTTTTTTTCTTACTATATTGTTGTCATCTAACGTGTTTCTATATAAAAAAAGAATAAATTGTAATAAAATCTGTTATTTATCCATCTATTATTTTTTTATTCAGTTCTTGCTAGGATATATTTTTTTTGTTTAATTCTGGTGAGATAAGTTTAGTTTATGTATATTTTATTAATTAAAAAAAAATTTTTTAATTGGGAGAAAAATTTAATTTAATTATTATTTGTCTATGTTTACACTAATGCTACTACTAGAAAATGCCAACATCGGACTACTGTTCTCATCATCTGCGATGACTTGTGGCGCAACGGATAAAGTACTACATAAAATTCAGTCCTAAGTAAAACTCTTTTGGAGATTGATGGCTCAATCCCCAGTGCGGGCGATACCAAGAATACAATTGCGAATTGCTTAAGACTTCCACCCGGTCATGGTTGATAAAACAAGAGCGTGCTTCTCTGTGGATTAAATAAAAGGTTCCGTTCGAAATTCTGTGCAGATTCCTGGGTTTCACAGAAAGATTCCCGAGTTCGGCAAGATACATCTGAAGAAAGTCAGAATTACATCAGCTGAGACATTGTGAAAATAACATTTAAGTTGATAATAGTAGTCCGAATGATCAAATGAATACAAGAGTGAGACGATTTGAAAATAGACAATTTATTCTTTTATTAGGTTGTTCCTCAGTATCCGATAAAAGAGAGAGGTAGACAGCTAATTTAAAATACGAAACCTCTCTACTCTTAACTCTGTTGGTGACACAACCTAACTCATATGATTCCCACAGATATTGACCGTGACCTTTTGACTTCCCAGCAATTTCGAAAACTAAGTCTATCGAATAGATTACACATACCAGTAAATTTCAGATGAATGCTGCAGTTTTTATACTGAAAATAAAGTAGACCGCTGCAAAGAAGGTAGGCTCTCTCTACCATGCTAGAAAACTACTGACACCTGAAAGTATCCTGTACATCTATAAGGCCACCATTCGCCCATGTATGGAGTATTGCTAACACATTTAGGCTGGTGCATCTGCTACTAGTCTCTCGCTCCTAGACAAGGTTCAAAAGAGAGTCACCAATCTGATAGGCCCTGAACTGGCATCTAAGCTTCAACCTCTGTCCCATCGACAAAACGTTGCATCCCTTTGCCTGTTCTACAAGTATTTTAATGGTGAATGCTCTGACGAACTGTAGACACTTGGGCCCTCACGACGTAGACACCCTCGACAAACCCGACAGGCAGCTAAATCCCACCCCCACACAGTAGAGATCCCTAGATGTAAAAGATCTTTCTACTCCGATAGTTTCTTCCCCAGAACCGCTAGACTCTGGAATTCCATTCCAGGTCCCTGCTTCCCCAACTGTACTGACATGCAGAAGTTCAAGTGTAACGTAAAGCGACATCTTGCTGCCCAAATCCCAACATAGTGCCCCAGTAGTTGTTGCCTCTGATAGTAGCCCTCTACACCACAGTGGCAATGTGTCTTGTTTGGGGTGAAAATGTAATAAAAAAATTTAAAAAAAGACGGCAATACGTGCACCATAAATGCAACAAATAAACAGTTTAACATCAAAACATGCTGCATAACAACACGTGCCATATTTTAAGTTAGTAAAAAATGTTTGCGATGATGATGATTATTGTGGAGAATCATTTATTCATTTCGTATGGATCAGATGATTATTGTTGGCATTTGTTTCCCTGATATCTTTCTAGTTAGATTTCTTTCTAGCAAAGCATTGGGTACTTGCAAAGTGAAAGTGTTTCTGTGGAATGAACTGGATTTGAACTTGGCACACTCAAGTTGTCAGTTTGTCGTTAACCACTTAACCACTCACCTTCCTCCTCCTCCTCCTCCTCCTCATGTTGCAACTGCTGCTGATGATGATGAGGATTTGAACGACCTTGCTTTTGTTTATTCTGGTCCTGACGGTATTCCAATTATAGTGTTAAACAAAATTACAACCAGAACTGGCCCCCATACTTACCAAACTGTTTAAGCGTTGCCTTAAAGAGAAGTGCTTTCCAACACCCTGGAAAACCTCATCAGTATGCCCTGTATATAAGAATTCAGGTGATAAGTCATCCCCCTCTCAGTACAGACCAATAAGTCTCCTGTGTGTCATGAGCAAGTTGCTGGAATCCATATTAAATAAAGAAGTAGTCAACCACCTCAACAAAAACAACCTTCTTAGTGACACACAATATGGTTTCTGTTCTGCAAGATCTACAGCAGATGTGCTAACGGTTATATATCATAGGATTAGTGAATCTCTCGACAAAGGCTTCATTTCTAGGGCAATTGCTCTCGACATATCAAAGGCCTTTGATAAGGTTTGGCATAAAGGCCTACTACACAAGATTTCCAGCTACGGTATAGCTTGATCATTAAATCATTTCTCTCAGATAGGTTCATAAGAGTAGTGGTTGATGGGCAGAAATCAGAGGCCCACAGTATTAATGCTGCAGTCCCTCAGAGGTCCATACTGGGACCAACTCTCTTCCTGATCGACTCTCCCTAAACACATACTAAAATCTTTCGTTGACATCTATGCTGATGACACGGCCATCTATGGCAACACATCAAAGTCCGTAAATGATGATGTTCTCTCTGATTCTCTCTCCTCTGATCTTGAGCACGTGGTGCAGTGGGGAAAGAGGCGGCTGATTACCTTTAATGCATCTAAGACGAAGCTCCTATCTCTACATCATAAACACTCTGATCCCCATCTGGCATCAATTGAAATGGATGGCTCGTCTAGGGGAGGCCCCATGTTTTGATAAGCTTCTGGGTTTGACCTTACTCCTGATCTGAAATGGAACACATACATCAAGTCTGTGGCCAAGGTCGTTGGGAAAATGGTGGTATCCTTCTACTGCTCCAGAAGATACCTCACTAATGATGCAATTCTCTATCTATATAAGAGCCAAGTACGTCCAAAGATGGAGTACTGCTGCCACATCTGGGCGGGAGCTGCTAAAAACAGCCTATCCTGCCTTGACAGAGTACAAAATAGACTTTGTGGCTTGGTGGGGGATGTCTTTTTTCTACCCTGCAACCGCTTTCCCACAGAAGAGACGTAGCGAGCCTGTCGTTGTTCTATCGTTATCTCCATGGAAAGTGCTCATCTGAGCTCCATTCTCTGGTCCCTCCTCACCAATCTTTTTCAAAAAACACCCCACTAGCTGAAACCACCGTCAATAATTTTCCCCACTCCTTATCTGTGCCTAAATCAAAACGTAGATTCCATGAACAAAGCTTCTTTCTTAGAACTGCATGCCTGTGGAACGCTGTTCTGCTTGCCTGTTTCCCTCCCGACTTCAACCTGGATGTCTTCAAGTCCAACACAAACAAATTCCTGATGAACCGCCCCCCCCTAAGTAATGACACCTTACCAATTCTCCAATACTATTGCTACACTATCCCTTTGATTACTGTACACACAATAACCCTTATCCCTGAGTGGCCATTGGGCCTTGATAAGTGGTGTAAAAAAAAATTTTTTTAAATTCATCTAAAAATCCATCAACTCTTGAGGCAATACATTTTTCATATGAATCACATTTTTTTAAAAACTTTTATTCATCCCAAACAAGGAAGATTGCCGTTGAGACGTAAGGGGACTATTGTGAATAAGGGATCAGATTATAGATCTAAGTGGGGATTTTACAAATCCTAAGTGGGGATTTGTGAAACAAGATGTTCGTTCACATAACATTTAAATTTCTGCATGTTGATAGAGTCTGGGAAACAAGGAGCCAGGATAGTATTTCCAAAGGCAAGAAGTTTGAAAGAAAAAAGCGATTAGAGTAGAAAAATTTCCGACATCTGGGGATCTCAATAGCGAAAAGGTGGGATTTTGCTGCTTGTAGTGTTGGTTAGGGATATTTACGTTGAGAGGGTACAGATGCAGGCAAGTTCATTGGAACACATTCTATTGCAGCACTTGCGAAACAAGTACTGAGATGCAACATTGTAAAGATGCAGCAAAGGTTGGAGCTTTGTAGACAATTGTAGGACCTATTTAAGTAGAGGCTCTTTTTTTTATTCTGTATTAGAGGAAGATATAAGTGGTTAGAAAAAAAAAGAGAAACATTAAATGTTACTGTAACAATGAAAAAGAAAATGAAGTGTTACCAGCTTTGAAATGTATGGACTGTCTCGCACGTTGGGCACTTGATTTTCAGTAGAAAAAAAATAATTTGCGTTAAATTAGATTTTTTATAAGTGGCATTCATCTGCATAAAAGCAGAATAATTACTTTAAGAAAAACAAATTGGGAAAGAAAAACAGTTGCACTTTTGTTTAACTCACGTTCAACCCTAACAATACATATCGCCACTTGGACGTAAAGGTCTACTAATTGGAACCATGCCTAGGGAAGATTAACAAGATGTTGGTTTACATTACATTTAAACTTCTGCATATCACCACAGTCAGGGAATCAGGCAGCAGGAAGGGAATTCTAAAATCTAGTTGTTTGAGGGACGAAACTATTTATTTAAATGATTTCTGGTATTTAGGGATCTCAACAGTGAAGAGGTGTGATTTTGTTGTTTTGACAATATAAAGGATTAAATGTGACCTACTGTAACAATAGAGAAGAAAATGAAGGGTTACCGACTTTGAAAAATGTGGACTATCTTGCATGTTGAGCACTTGATTTCCATTTGGGCTTATAATTAGATTTTTTATGTGCGACCTTTATTTGCATATGAGTAGAACAACTATTTTAAGAAGGTCAAATTGAGGAAGACATGCACTTGGTTGGTTGTTTTTGTTTTACGGCATATCAACTCTTTTCAGGTTATTTAATGCCAAATCCAAAGATTTTAAAGAAAAATTTTTTAATAGAATATATTTGTCGTTTTTAAGTCGGTTTCTATTTAACCCATAGTTGGGACCCTAACAGGTACTACCACTCCGGGTCAGAGTAGACCTGGGAGCAATGTTAATTAAAGGGTGGCTCCACACTCCCCAAAGCCCGCAAGCTGGTGCCTCACCACTGGATATAGTTTAAGGTCATATCCAGGACCAACACATGCACTTGAAGGTTTAATAGTGAACATCGGAGCTGAGACTTGTTGGTGTTTAATGCAGTGTTGCTGAAGAGGAGTTTCGTTGATTTACTTATGGGACTACAATTTGTTCACATGTTCTTCAGAGTAGGTTCATTGATTGAGACAAGATTGCTTTTAATCATATTGGTCTGTAAAGGACTACTATGACTACCATTAGTTTGCTAATTAGGATTAGAAGTTGAATAATAAAGTGTAGCTGTTAAAATTATTCAAATAAGAGGATTTTTTTAAGTAAAAAAAAAATAGAAAACTTTACTTTTGGAATGACTCATGTATGACAAAGCGCAGTCTGGATGCCCATGCACAGTTATCGTTCATCACTGGCAGAAATGCATTGAGAATGTTGATGACTATGTAGAAAAAATAAATTCTGGACTACAAAAGGTCGCTCGTTTTAATAGTGTCACTCTTGTCTTCGTATCTCTTCAATTTTTTTAGTTTAAAAATAGGCAGCTTTACTTTTGAAACTACTCTCATACTTCGCAACATGTGTAACAAGCATCTCATCAAAGAATCAGAATAAATTCTCTGACGATTTTTATTGAATTCTGATTGTATAGAAAATGGAAGCACTTGATTATTTCCTCCATTGAATGTCTGGTTTTGTATATAGAGCATATCGTTTAAGCAACACCAACTCACGAAAACTGCTAACATAAAATTCTTGTTCGTTAAAAACAAAAGCAACATTAAAAATTAATCTTTCATGAAGATGTAACAAAATAATTTTTAATTTGTCTCCAATTTTCTTTCTTTTTAGACAAATGATGAGAAAACATTTGTTTTTCTATTCTCAATCAACAAAGCAAAACATTCCTTTCCTTTTCAAGACAGAAATGTGAAAATAGAATATCTTATTTTTTTGCGAAAACAAAACATATAGCTTAATATTTGTTTTTAAATTTTGAAAACAAAATAACGTTTGTGTACAAAAGTGAGGAATAAAGAGAAATGATAAATTGAAAACTTTCGTTTTACGGCATATCAACACTTTTGTATTTATTGCTGCATCTTATCATCTTCGTAAACTTTTCTGTTGAAAGCTTTTAATATTTTTAAAATATTTGTTCATTGTTCTTGTGAATGAATGTGTACACCAGATTCATCTGATACTTAAGGGAAATTTTATTTAAACAATAAATGGAATCCTAATGAGTAATGCCACTCCAGGTCAGAGAGGTTATGGGACTAAAAGTAATTAAAAGGTGATTCCATCCCCTTCCCCAGCTTCCAAAATAAAAATTCTGTTACCCCCCCCTCCTTCCAGGACAATCTACATTTGACGGTATTTCTAAGCTGAGGGCTGAAGACATACATTGTATGGAAAGAAATTATATAAAAATAGTATGATGGATATGCAGTGTGAATCCATAAGATAGTTTTAGATCTGATTACTTAAGAGAAAGATTACATGCAGACAGTATATGGAAATAAGTGCAAAAGATTAGACTTTGATGGTATGGTCACCTTGAAAGAATTGATAAAAGTTCTAAGCAGTATATGCAGAACAGTTGAGGTAGCAGGCTCAGTTCCTAGAGGAAAGCCAAAGAAAATATGAGAGGAAATGATAAAAATGGGCTTTAATGAAAGTAGGATGAATAAAGACCTGGCTACAGATAGGTTAGTTTGAAAATCAATTTCTAAAAACCGTCTAACACAGTGCAGTATGTGAAACGGACATTAAATAGATGATGATGAAGATGAGGAGGAGAGAATGAAGAAATCTTGCTTTCCCGAGTGCTGGAAATCCGCTTCTGTGGTACCAGTCTTCAAGAATTCTGGTGAAAGAACTGACCCACTAAATTATCGCCCCATTAGCCTCCTCCCGCTTTTCACCAAAATATTTGAGTCCTTAGTTAATCAAGCCCTAGTCCAACACCTAACAGCTGCTAAACTCCTAACTGATAAACAATATGGATTCAGGCAAGCCCGTTCAACAGCAGATATCTTAACTGTAGTTTCTGAACGTATATACCGTTCATTGGACAAAACAGGGGAGGGTAGAGTGGTAGCCCTTGATATATCTAAGGCTTTTGACAGGGTATGGCACGATGGTCTTCTAAGGAAAACTAGATCATATGGAATCACTGGAAGAATTCATAATGTAATTAAATCCTTCTTAAGTAAGAGAAAAATTCAAGTTGTCCTCGACGGTCGTACATCTAAACAATATGACATAAATGCAGGAGTACCTCAGGCGTCTATCCTTGGACCTCTGTTATTCCTGATATTCATAAATGACCTCTCTGATAAAATTGTATCGGAGATGGGTATATTTGCCGATGACACCACTCTCTATAACAGATATGAGGGGAAAACAAATGAACACATATCCAAGGAAATGGCAGAAACACTAGAGGATGACCTCCAATCCGTAGTGGAATGGGGACAAAAATGGATGGTCACATTCAATGCTGCTAAGACTAAGCTTGTTTCCTTAAATAACTACAAGAAACCTTCTCTACCACCAATAGCAATGGCCAAGGACACATTGCCTGAAAGTACTTCTTTTAAACTCCTCAGCCTAACATTTACAGGGAATATGAACTGAAATAGATACATTGAGAGCATTGACACGGCTGCTGCAAGGAAGGTTGGCTCCCTCTACCGTGCTAGAAAACTACTTATGCCTGAAAGTATCCTGTACCTCTATAAGGCCACCATTCGCCCATGTATGGAGTACTGTTGTCACATCTGGGCTGGTGCATCTGCTGCTTGTCTCTCGCTCCTGGACAGAGTTCAAAAGAGAGTCGCCAACCTGATAGGTCCTGAACTGTCATCTAGGCTTCAGCCTCTGTCCCATTGACGAGATATTGCATCCCTCTGCCTGTTCTACAAATACTTTAATGGTGAATGCTCTGACGAACTGAAAACACTTGTACCTCCTCGACGTAACTACCCCCGACAAACCCGACAAGCTACTAAGTCTCATCCCTTTACAGTAGAGATCCCTAGATGCAAGAAAGCCTTTTACTCCAATAGTTTCTTCCCCAGAACTGCAGGTATTTGGAACTCCCTTCCGGGATTCTGCTTTCCCAACTGTACTGATATGCGGAAGTTAAAGTGTAATGTGAACAAACATCTTTCTACTCATCTCCCTTCATAATGCCCCTGCAAATTAAGTTCCTGATAGTAGCCCCCTGCTTCAAAGTGGTGAAAATTGAATTAAAAAAAAAGAAAAGAAAAGATGTATTTTCTGATCTGTTTCATTATTCTACAATATTTGAACTGAGTCAAATTTGTTGTTCTGTCGTTTCAGATTTAGTTTCAATAGTTTCGTTTCGACACACGTTCTCCCAACATGCTGTCTTCCCACTCGCCGGTGGTTTCTTTCCCTCCCTCTTTTATACCCGTTCAACAAACTCCCTCGCCTCTAATTTGCATATCTCACACGTAAATTTGCATGACCGTCATACATATAAATGCGACGTCGGTATTTTAACTTTTTTTTTTCTTAGAGGAAAAACACGAAACTATTCAGGTAAGTTACGGTTTTCCCCACAATTATTTATAACGTTTCAATCATTTTACTCGCTAAAACTTCTTTCAGAATTAATTCTTTATTTAATACACCAAGGGTATATTGCTTCTATTTTGCATTCTCTGCTATCGAGTAATTGTTTGGTGTTTTTTAAGGTTCTGGTATCAAGTAATTGTTTTTTTTTTTTTAATTTTGGAACGATAAAATTGTTGCCATAGAAAAGACGACAGGATTCCATTTCCGTTTGATAAGATTGAACGGATGTCATGAATCTAAGATGATGTATTTTTATTTTAAAATCTAATGTCTAATAGTTTAGTACAGTTTAATGTCATGCTAAGCTCAGTTTAAAATCATCATTTTTTTTTTGTATTTGAACGACGCAGTTTTTTGTTTATTTGTTGCCAACAAAAACATCTTATATATCTTAAGGAACGTGAGTTTGCCCATATCGACCACAGTCGAATATATTTACGGTCTTTAAAGGTTTGAACTATTGATGATGGACACTTTTGATGCCAAAGAATACGGTTGCTTATTGTATATGCCTTCAAAATATGCAAATCAGTTACGTCTAATGTGCATAATAGATGGAAGCAATCATGGATTCAAAACATGGGGAGGGTAACACGAAACCAAACTGTTTTCAGATACAGATATCATTAAGGAATGCGAAAAGTGCAAATAAACAGTGACAGTACTGAATTATTAATGGAGACGTTGACAAGTTCAAAACAAGACGAGGATATAGTAAGCCAAATATTTTTATTGATATTAAATTGCACGTCAAGTGAAATAAAGATGCAGCAGCATCTCTGCTATTTATTTTTATTTTCATTTCCAGCGAGATCTACTATTGATATTCTCGTGCTATCTGAATCTGGATAATTAAACACTGTCCTCATTTTCATCTTGTAGGTTTATCGGGTTTTTTTTGTTGTTGTTTTTTTTTTTGTTGTTTTGGAAAATTCTGTCAACATTTTAATAATTTGGGCGTCATTTGACCATTCATCATTTAAAATTTCATTAATTTCGAAATACGTACTTAAGCAATATGATTTGCACACGTGTAATTGTAGAAATAACCACACATACACACATACACACACACACACACACACACACACACATATATATATATATATATATATATATATATATATATGAGAGAGAGAGAGAGACAGGGACAATTATTCCCTTATTTAAAATGATGATACGTGATTTTTATACGTTTATGTAAAGTTACTTAAGTTATTCCTTTGTATTTGTATGTACACTCTAGTATTATTTCCCTCTATAATAGTGCATTTAAAAAACTACTAGCGGGGATACTCGGCGTTACCCGGGTGTGTAGAGGTGGTGTTGTAAGTGGTAGTAGATGGAGGGGAGATCAAAACAACAGTAGGCAGCCTGGGTGGAGAGAAGTGTTAAAAATAGTGGTAGTAGGCAGGTAGGCTCGAACCTGTAATGTGAAGGAGGAAAAGAAGGTGTAAGAAAATGTAACGTCTTAGTTGATGCATCTATCGCGCAACCAGAAGTTGCGAGGCATTTGAATTAAGAGCAGTCAACAGAAAGGAGACGATGACTCGGGAAAATGTTGACGAAAAAAGCGACCCCTCCTTGTAGAAAACTGCTCAGTTGAGGGTAAAGGAATTAATGTTTTTAGCCAATTTTTCCGATATTTGTCGTCCGAAAGGCCGACCTTTAAAACAATACCGATTTTGTCACGTTCTGATGCGTCTGTTGGAAGTTTTTGCAAGACATACAAAAACACACATTTTGCCTTTTCTATATTAAATTATGTTTCATGCTTATGCAATTATCAGTGTAGGAAGTGAAAATTACTGCTGATCGAGAAATTCAAACCTAATCAACAAAGCTCCCCTTGCTTTCACAGGCTAGCACCTCTGTTCCAGGATATCGGCAACTAAAACATTATTGGAAGGAAATTAAGTTCCTATGAATGCCATCTTGGTGGGCATTCAGAGTTGGCAGTCAGACAAAGTATTCAATGACAGGAAGTTTGAAAGAGCCGCTTTTTCATAATTTCATAAATAAGGCTCAACTTTAATTTTCTTACAGAGGCTTTATATCTACAATATTTTATAATAAATATTAACAGACAATAATTTGTGGCATATTTTCATTCTATGGATATCAGGCGCGAGCACAGACCCCACAATTTTTATATGCCATCCCTGTTCAATCTGTAATATATCTATCAAAGTATTTTCATGTATCTATATCAAACACCCGTGTAAATGTCTTTTTTTTTTAGTTTTTTTTATTTCCATTTCTTTCTCACGCACAACTTTAATGCACTACTCCTGTTCAAAATATAACATTTTTGATCCTCCATACTTCTATCATTGTCATGTGGTCGGTTTTCTATAATAGTAAACCATATACACACAGACGTCCAGCTTTATTATATAGAGCATTTTAATAGTGATTAAATTCTATCTAAATTGGTTTCGACATTACTCACCAACAACTTATTTTTCTTAGTTGGAATTCTTTATTGAGATGAGTATTATTTATTAATTTTATTTATTGCAGACTATAATTCTCAGCTTTTCTTGGTTGTTGTTTCACAACGTTTTAGCCAACTATTCCTCTGGCCTTCGTCAGGTGGTAACCATGATGGGATAGGAACTCTGAATCTCCTAACTGCATTCTCAACAATTACTCCCATCCATAGTTGTTGTCGTTTCACCACGTTTTTGGCCAAGTAAGCCTTTGGCCGGCTTTGGGTAGGATTGAAACCGCTATCTTCAGACAATTCTCATCTGGAACCGTAGAGATTCAACGTCTCTATTCACTGCGCTATGGGCCCCAAACAGCGATCAAAGTTGGATTTTTTGGTCTTATAAATCCACGTTTTATTATCTGATTTTCCATGGTTGAGTCTGTGCCCAATGGTATATATATTATTTAGTTAGAATTCATTATTGAGGTGATTATTATTTATTATTTTTATTTATTGAGAACTATAATCCTCATCTTTTCTTAGTTGTTTCACAACGTTTCGGCCAACTATTCCTCTGGCCTTTGTCAGGTGGCAGATTCGGAATTCCTATCCCGCTGCGGTTACCACCTGACAAAGGGCAGAAGAATAGTTGACCGAAATGTTGTGAAATCCAACCTTGATTGCCCTTCGGGGCCAATGGCACAGTGAATAAAAACATTGAATCTCTACAGTTCCAGGTGAGAATTGTCTAAAGATAGCGGTTTGAATCCTACCCAAAGCCAGCCAGAGGCTTACTTGGCCAAAAACGTGGTGAGACAACAACAACTATGGGTGGCAGTAATTGCTGAGAATGCAGTTAGGAGTTTTTATCCCATCGCGGTTACCACCTGGTGAAGGCCAGAGAAATAGTTGTGAAATTATTGTGAAATAACAACTAAGAAAAGATGAGGATAATAGTCTGAAATAAATAAAACTTATTTTTCTTTAAAAAAAAAATGAAAAATCATTCTATGAAATCCAAATAGACCCCATAATTTTATTATATCACACATGTTCAAACTCAAACACGTTTATCACAATATTCTTATGTGGATCTATATTTAAAAAAACTCGTTAAACTTTGTGACATATTTCTATTCTGTGAAGGTCCGGCGCGAACGCAGACTCCTAATAATTTTATTATAACATATTTCTTCAAACTGTAACATGATTTGCAAAGTATAGTTACGCGGATAGTTATCAGAACTCTGTGGTAAAGTTTGTGGCTTATTTTCATTCTATGAAGGATAGGCGCGAACGCAGACCCCACAATTTTATCATACCATCCGTGTCTAAGCTGAAACATACTTATCAAAGTATTCTTATGCACATGTATATAAAAAACTCTTGTAAATGTTTTTTATATTTATATATTTCCATACTTTAGGGGCCAAGCGTGTATGCAGACTCCACAGTTTTAATGAACTGCCACTGTTCAAAATGTAATATACACATTTTTCTAGAATAGTAAACCATATAGGAGTCCATTCATGTACAGAGACACACACACACACAACTCGCTTGCCATCGTAGGGCCCCATTCTGTAAGATGATAATTTGTTTTTTCTTTTTCCAAATATGTTGCAAACACATTATTCTAGCAAGGATAATATACCATCTAGATCTTAGATTAATCATAACAGTATCAATTCTTTTATACTACAAAATCATGCTGACATCCCAATTCTCGTTACCTCACTAAAGTTAAGCAACGTTTATTTATATACTATAAATCTTTTACAAATCAAATATCTATATAATACTAAAACTCTGACAATCTTGCTTGCTTGTTTGTTAGCACATTAAATGCATTAGATAAGAGGAGGAGGGGCGAATGAGACTAAAGTGATGGTAGGAGGATGTATCCAGCACAAACATCTCCTAATCTAAAGTTGTGAATTCAATAGTAGTACAGGCAGAAAAATTGTTGGACTTCAGCAGTAGAATCATGAAGGGCTATCTAGCTCTTTTGTCCATGGCCTGCTATGGTTCGATATGTGCTGCATGCTAGAGAAGAAACCAACTCAACCACTAATAAGTATGAGTGTAGTCATGAGAAGGCTTCACCAATTGATCCTTAATCAATCTGTAAACAACAGATTCTGATTGACTCATAGACAGATACTGTCACTCCAGGTCAGAGTGGACCTGGAGTGATGACAACTAAAAACTGATTCTATATTCAGTACCAAAATTGCAGCTTAATTATTGAGTGTAACTTAAAGAAACTAGTTGGGATGCTGAATAGATACATACAGCATAATCAAGTTGACACACAGTTTTTTGTTAGATAATCGAAGTTAAGCAACGTTGAACCTGATCAGTACCAGATGGGTTTAAGAATACAAGGTACTGTATGTAAGAAGACATTGACACCTCCTTGCAAGAACTACAACAACCTAACATCGTTGTCTCCCTTGGCTGAGATATACATGCGAATAGGGACCACTTGTAAAGTTGATATTCCCATGGAACTTTCTCCTTTGGAAGAAGCTGATTAAATCTGCCTAGGGTGAATGCTGCATTTATGTACGTTATAATAGTTGGGATAAACAGTTTAAGTATTTTATGGGGTTGTAGAGTAGAGTATCTACAATTTTTGTTTACTTTTCAATAAAAAGTTAGAAAGGGTAAGGAAAGATAGATTTGGGGGTAGTAAATGTGGATGTGGTGCAAACACCTGTCTCAAGGTGTCCAAGTCAGTTTGGTGCTGTGTCCTGAACCATTGATTATTCGAAGTCTATTCCAAAAGTTTAAGAATCGTTGAATGACGTGTAGAAATAAAATCATAAACTTTTCCTAAGTACAAATCAAACAAGCAAACAAGAATGGAGTCATTTTTTTTCCTATGGAAATTACTTCTAATAAAGCATGATACCACTTGACGTAAAGAGTTAAAAAATACTACTTCAACATTAAAAACCAGCTGACAATACATGTGAGATGGATAGATTCCGACTCAGGAAACAGCAATTTTTCGCCATTTGTCAGAAACGTCACTTATGGAATGTGAGGATTAAAAGACAAAATAAAGAAAATGAAAAACATGCATGTTCAACTCGATTTCAATCTTGTGTAAAAGACTGATGAATAAATGCATTTAAAAATGGTCTTGCAAACTTAAGTTGATAGACCAACGAAAATGCCAGTTCAAACTTATGCAACCAATTAATAAAGGCTTATACAGAAAAAAAAACTTGGATGCATCTAAAAAGAAAAAAAATGTATTTTAAGCCAACCATATTTTTATAACAAGTATCTCGTTATATAAGCCATAATCTAATCTGTTGTTTTTTGTTGTTTTTTTAATATACTGTGAAAAAAATCAATATTCTTCACCAAGAATTATATATTTTTTGGTATTTAAATTATTTACAATTCCCTCTTGTAATGAGCAGCTCAGAATTCTGTCTCGTCTGACAGTTTCAGGAATTTTTAGTTTTTTGTATCTGATTTAAGCAGAAACTTATTTAGATGAGTTTAACAAAAAAAAACAATCATTTACTGCAATGTATATTTTTATTTTAATGTTTTAAGACTAAGCAAAATATTTCTTCTTCATCATCATCATCATCATCATCATCATCATCATCATCATCGTCGTCGTCAGGGACAGGTATTAGGGTTGCAATCCAGTTAACAGGAGAATGATGAAAATCCAGGAGGAGTCAGCATCAAGATTCATCGTCCTATTATCATCTTTGCCTCTGCGTGTGGTAACAAAGATATATGAAATGCTGTACTAGAAATCATTGGGGCAAACTTTCCTCAACTTCATATCTTGCTGATCTTGGTGTTGGAGAGCGGGGTAAAACCCTGTAATCTTGCACACTTATGAATAGCTGCAAGCAATGAGGAGGGATTCATGCAGACCTGATGATCATAAGAGCCAATCTTCGTGAGCTCTATACAGAAGTCTGTCTCATTTCACAACAACCATGGTAGGTGACAGTGGTCAAGTGGTTAACAACATGAACTAACGACCTAAGTGATCCAAGTTCAAATCCAGTTCGTTCCACAAAATCACTTTCACTTAGGATGTTGACAACCTTCTTGTGATCCCTCTCATAAGTGCCTAATGTCTTTCTAGAAAAAATTCTGACTAGAAAAATATTGGGGAAACTTATGCTAATAATAGAATCTTTGAATTCATACACTTTGATGGTGAACAACAACATCAACAACATCATCATCAGTAGTAGTAGTAGTAGTAGTAGTATTGACAACTTATGATCTTTGCTACTTCAGTTTGGTCTGGTTTGATTTGTTTTTGTTATATGTTATATCAACAATGCATAGGTTATTTAATTTTTAATAAATGTGTGAAACATAAATCTTTAAGTAGGATAATTATTTTATATTACTACAATATAGTGTTATCATAATGAAATTTTATAGTGAGAATGAAAACACTACCCTTAAAAACACTATGCCCAGAAAAGATTACCTTTTGAAAACATTACTTCTCAGCATTGGTGACATTTGTTCTCAACACAATTAGTCCTTAGCTACTGCCTTCTAGTATCTATTTGTGAAGAAAATAAAAAAGCGAAATAAGGATTTTAGTTTTTGAAAAAATCAGATGGAATATTAATACAGTTGGGAAATAACATGACTAGCTGAAACAATGGCCAAAGTGGAAGACTGGTTCAGCCACCAGGATCCTGTTCAAAGGCATCAGGGGTTGCCACAAACGGTTTACAGGTGCCACCGTTTTCAGAGATTGCAGTGGCTAATTCAACATCCTGCCAACAGAATGTCTGCTACCTCGAACTTCAGGCCACGTAACTCAGTGTTTGTAATACGAAAATGAATTTTAAACCACATGATGAATTGCTAACTCAATATTACATCCTCAATCCGATTTTGGAACACAGAATGAACTTTGGCCCTATCACTCGAACTTAGGGTTAGTGTGTGCGCCAGCTTTTATTGAAGTGTAAGGGAATTTATCATCGAAGATGCACCACCTGACTGATTCCTATTAGATATTCAACCCTCGAGTATTAAAACTCTTAGATTACTTCAGATAGGTCTAAGAAAATAGGGTGTTAGGCTTGCATCCTTGTAATCCGCCATGCAAACGGTTAAAAAACCATAGCGAAAATAAAGAGCATGCAATCGGTAGTCTAGCAAAGGGGAAAGAGAAAATGAACAGAATGGCAATGATAACTCAACGTCCAAATAATTAGATTTTCATATTTTTCCTTCTTTTTTTAATTAAAACATTCAACACTTGAACGGCGCTGAAATAAAAACATATAATCAACAGACAGAATAAGGATAAAATAAAATGCCACAAGTATCAAACTGAAAAAGTCTTTTCAGTTTCGTCCGTTTTTTGACTGAATGTTTAGTGGACAACTCAACGGGTCTCGGCTGTATCTACGAGTCCTTAAAGAATATAGCAAAGTTTTTTTTCACATGAGACGAGAAGGGTGATAAGAACTTTACAAGAATCTGTGAACCAGGGCTAGCAAGAAAAGAGAAAATATTACCGACCTGTTTCGTTTTGGCATAATCTGTAATCGCCCTGCTACTTCAGAAGTATGTATCCAGTTTGTTGCATAAAAGTCCCCATTTACAGAGATAGTCACACATCTCTGATTCTACCATCACCGTAATATCCAATAAGGGACCTTGACCACTCAGGGCAAGAAATTGTCCTCCATTATTGCTCCATTTGTGATTACCGCAATTTAGTCCTTTTGCTCAAGCACAAAAAAAAAAATGCATCTCTTCACGCCAATGTGAACTGAGCGAGAGGGAAAATCTTTTTATTTCACCCCCCCCCCCGCCACTGAATGCACATGCATTGTCATTCACCCCTTGGCTTCAATCCTGCATCATATCTAAAAATAGAATGTGTTGCCGTCTGATAGATTTCCTATGTGATCTTTCATTCTGATTTAATGACGACGCTTACAGCTGCCCACTTAAGTCAGGGCACCGCTTTATTACTTCTTCCTTCTTTTTCTGGTGTTTCTCTGGCGCTATGCATCACACCAAGCTGAACTCAAAATATCCAACAGTTGCCAAATCTGCAATTAAAAGAATAGATTTGTCAAATTAATGTTCGCCACCTCTAAAACATCTTGTACTTATTGTTTTAGCTTCAATTAAATATAACAAAAGAATGGATTGTCACTCTTATATCAACATGTGGAAACTATCTCTTCCATCCCCTGTACACATGCCTCCTTCTATGTATTTCAATCATCTCTCTCTCCCCTCCCTATGTCTGCATGTATGTAGGGTAACTTCTGAATTCTGATTGTGACATTTGCATACGTACAAATACAGAATCTAGGTAAATGTTAATATAGATGGTGATGGTTGTATGTATTGTTATACAGACTAGCACGACCCTATGGAGGCTACTTACCTACCAGGTTTTCTTTTGCAATAGTTAATATCTTCATGTTGAGCAAATATTTCTCAACTATTTCTCACCTTTGGTGATCAGACGATCTCATTTTTGTAAAGATGGGTGCAAGGTGATAACGTAGGTACATATGAAGTTACATGCAGATAGAAGTGATTATTGATAAACACTTTAGAAAGTTATTTTAAAGTTTAATTGAAATAAATAACGATTACTAGCATAATACCCAAAGTAATTGCTTAAAAATGAAATAAGAATCACATGCATATATAATAACTAGCAGGACGCCCGGCATTACCCGGTCGTACAATACGCTTAAATATGATATTTTAATTTATGCAAATTTTGTATTTATCATTTTAGAGCCAATTCTCTGTTGATTATTATATTGTACCCAATATAGAGTAATGATTGTAAAAGTGAAAAAAATAAAAAATATGACTTTTGTGTCATTAGTTAGAATCAACTCTAAAACATATGGCGCTCCAGTGTCATTTGTTACCATCTGAACTAATTACATATACAAATGAAAGTTTTATAAATTAATGTTCTTAAACGTATAAATCTATATTTGTGCATACATAGAAGTACATGTTTAGTCGACTTACGGCTGACAAGTTTCAGTTTTTCAATTTTGAGCAGCTATTTTTCTGTCTAAACACCGAATCGAATTTGCTCCATACGTTCAAATCGTCTATTATGCTTAAGTTTGAAATAGCATTTATGTTGTCTATCATGCTTAAATTTGAAATAGTATTTTATTTCTTCTATTATGCCTAAGTTTGAAATTACATTTTCTTTGGTCTGTTATCCTTAAATTTGAAATGGAATCTTCTTCAGTCTGTCATGCGTAAGTTTGAAATAACATTTCCTTCAGTCTGTCATGCTTAAGTTTGAAATGACATTTTTTTCGGTCTGTTATGCTTAAATTTAAAGTAGTATTTTATTTCGTCTGTTATGCTTAAGTTTGAAATGACATTTTCATTTATCATTTTGATCACTGAACTAGCAAATTAAACAAATATATTTATTTTTCATATTTTGATTTAAGAGCAAAACGAAACTAATCTTGAATGACAATAAATGAACTCAGTTGACCTCTAAGAATACTTCCATGCTTTTCCAATTCCAGACAATCTTAATCTTTTGCTGATTTGATTTTATTGTTACATTTTTTTTCTAGTTTGCTTTTCAAAACGTGTTAAGCTTACGACTGTAACATTTTAATCAGTTTTACCGTCAATAATCTGTAGATTTACATATCTGATTATCCTCTGACAATTTTACAAATTATTGAAAATGTTAACAATATTCATCGTTAATGATGATTCGATAGTTAATCGATTTTCTTTCCTTTTATCTCCTTCTGTTATCGATTCATTTCATTAAATCTTCATTTCTATAATTCAACATTTTTGTATAATTATTATTGGCAACGTTATAATTAATTTATTTTTTTATAATTGTTGTAGTGTAACTTTTATCTTTTATGCATCCACTCTAATCTAATTAGAATTATGAAACTCTTCAGTATATATATATATATATATATACATATATATATATATATATATATATATGTATATATATATATATATATATATATATATATATATATATATATATATATATATATATATATATATATAAAAGAACCAGATGTCTTCATTGGCAAATAAGCTTCATTACGTCGTCTGACGAGTGACTTTTGGTTTCCTGCCAACTAATTGTCCAAAACATTAGCATGTTCAGTGTAGCGACTATGTAATATTTGTCTATATAAATAAAAACATATATATATATATATATATATATATATAAAGTCACTGTGTGTGTGTGTGTGTGTGTGTGTGTGTGTGTGTGTGAGAGAGAGAGTTCCTTTCTCACAGGTTCCGAAACGGCTGAGCCTATCTTTTGCAAATTTCACACAAAGGTAATTTATATGTCTGGCAGTGTTCTTAGATATGTTTTGTACAGAAATTCATCCGATAAATATCGAAAATCCAAGAAATTAAAAGTCTTTCTCTTCTTAATAAACAAGAATTTTTACTGGGGAATATTTTATGTTACACAAGCCAAGGTTACATTGGTGTAACGTAAAATGTTCTCCTGTAAAAATTCTACTTTTTATTTATAAGAGAAGAAAGCTTATTTTTAAGCTCGTCAACCCCAAATTTCAGCTGATATTGTAAACAAACACAGACGGAATTTGAGGAATGACACTATCATAATTATTTTTTTTTTCATTTATTTTTACTTTTATTTAATTTTTTTTTTTCCGAATAAGTTCATCGGGTAAATCATTCCTTGTAATATATAATATTCAATAGAGGAATGATTCAATAAATTAAAATATCATGTCTAAGCGTATTGTACAACTGGGCAACGCCGGGCGTCAAGCTAGTGCATATATATATATATATATATATATATATATATATATATATATATATATATATATATATATATGCAACTTTGTATCTGTGTGTGAGCGAGTTCATTCCATATAGATTTCAAAACGGTTGAACAGATTTTTTTTAATTTACAGAACTTTAGTGTATAGGTCAGGGAGTGATCTTAGTTAAGTTTTGTCTCAGAATACCCCCGATAATTACCGATAATCGATAATCGAAACCGTTATTTTCGTTTATAGCTAATATCACCAAAGTCATCTTTATTTATAACTTTTGAAATCATTACTATATTTTGGGTATAATAAAATAATCAACATAGAATGTGATCTATAATAACAGTATATACGAAATATGCATGAACTGAAATATAATATTTAAGCGTATTTTACGACCGGGTAACGCCAGACGACCTGCTAGTATATACATCTACATTAACCTCATTTCCATGAAGATGACGTATGGTCAGGTGTGGGTTTAATGAAAGTGTTTTTGTACAAGGAACTGGATTCGAAATAAAAACACCTAGATTTTCAGTTTGTATTATTAACCCCTTAGCCATTGTATATTAATATCTAGATAAGTATCAAACAAAGGTAAATTACTGGCTTTATTAAATGTTGTAGTTTCTTTCTTTGTATTCTGTGCATGAGTGTGAGAATCTGTTTAATTGAATCACACAAGATCTTGTACTGATCAGATCTGCAGGTCATTAAGAACACAGTGCTTTTAAAACGAAATCAACTAGAGGTGATGGATCAATCAATTAATTGAAATCACTTTCATCACTCAGAGAAATAATAATTATTTCTAAGTTAGAGAAGTGGTAGCAGTTACCGGCATTTTCTTATTAAAAGAGACATTTTTGTCTACATTTTCTCGTGGATTAGTTTCAATTGTTTTAAGTAATAAAGAGCAATAAAATTGCTAACACATACACACATACACACACACACGCACACACACACACACACATACACACACACACATGTATTATTTTTTGTGTCTGTATCTACATAATTTTTTTTTTGTATCTATTTGCAGCATTTATTTCGATATTGCTCGATACACAAGGAGAGCTAGGTAATAAGTTTTTTTTATTATTATTATAAGGCAGTTAAGCCATGCAGAATATTCCGAACACAAAAACAAGAGAAACCCGATCCCCACCAAAAAAAAAAACAAAAAAAAACAAAGAAACAGGTGAATTAGAGATCAGGTAGAGAGTACGGGCCACCACTTGACATCCAACTGTAAGGTTCTGCTGGGGGATGGCTGATATACAACGTGACATAATGGAGTTCATAAATATCTTCACTGGACGATTTGTAAAAATTTGAATGTTGATTGCAGCAGCAAGTCTTGGAAATACCAGAAAGAACAGTTGGAGATAAGTCATACGCTATCCACTATGTATATAATTCCTACAGCTCATATCTAGAAAACAAAATTACTGAACCTGATATATTGCTATGGGACAAATAAAAGAAAGAAGCAACTTTTGTAGAAGTTAGTGTCCCCAATGATGCTGAGTGTAAGAAAGCTGAGAGGGGAAAAATAACAAAACACCAAGATTTTATGTATGATATGAAAAATAAACTGGAATTGTAGGAAGATCTCTACCATTCCAGTAATTATAAAAGCAAATGAACTCGTTAAAGAAGAATTTAAAAAAACTACTTGGCAAATATACCCGGTGAATAAAGTGCAGGAGAGATTCAAGCAACTTCACTTAAAGAGACGGTGAGAATATTAAAAAAACATCTCGGTTTGAATATATAAAATAGCAGTTGAATGTTTGGCATCCAGTAGGATGCCCCATCCCTAGCTTGACCACATTGATAAGAAAATTAAGAGAGAGATCTAGATTTACCCACCTGCACATATTTATATTGTACTCATGCATACATCCATACATACCCCCCACATATATATATATATATATATATATATATATATATATATATATATATATGTATATATATATACACATAAACATATATATATACACATAAACATATATATAAATATATACACCCACTATCACATGTATATATATATATATATATATATATATATATATAGAGAGAGAGAGAGAGAGAGAGAGAGAGAGAGAGAGAGAGAGAGAGAGAAAGAGAGAGAAAGATTGGCTAACTAAAAATTCAATAGCACGTGCGTATATAAAAGAAAAAATGATAAAAAGATTTCACATGAATGGATAGTCCGGACTATCCATTCATGTGAAATCTTTTTATCATTTTTTCTTTTATATACGCACGTGCTATTGAATTTTTAGTTAGCCAATCTTTCTCTCTCTTTCTCTCTCTCTCTCTCTCTCTCTCTCTCTCTATATATATATATATATATATATATATATATATATATATATATATATATATATATATATATATATATAGAGAGAGAGAGAGAGAGAGAGAGAGAGAGAGAAAGAGAGAGAAAGATTGGCTAACTAAAAATTCAATAGCACGTGCGTATATAAAAGAAAAAATGATAAAAAGATTTCACATGAATGGATAGTCCGGACTATCCATTCATGTGAAATCTTTTTAGCATTTTTTCTTTTACCTTCTATTCCCCTTACCTCACCCTTTTTTAACCAAGTAAGATCTGTGACTTACTTGTGGTTTCATTAAATACTTTTACATGCAAAATCCGATCCCGCATTTTGCTAATTCCTGCCCTCTGATGAGACGGAGAGTATTTCTTCGAAACTCCGCGGATTAAGGACTATCCACTTATCTTGTGCTTCCTTTTTAAAATTAAATATGTTTGTAACTCTTTTTCAAGATGTTTTTTAACATGTTTTATTAATCATTTGTTCATATATATATATATATATATATATATATATATATATATATATATATATATACTCACACGCGTACACATATATAAGCATACATACATTTATCTATCTATATATACACTTATAACATATTACAGAAACTAGAGTAGCGTGTTACTTGCATGACAAATATATATATATATATATATATATATATATATATATATATATATATATATATAGAGAGAGAGAGAGAGAGAGAGAGAGAGAGAGAGAGAGATTGTCCTACTACACTTAATTACATTGAAAGCAGAAAATTTATTTCTGAAAGTTATATATTTTCAATGACTTCCGTTCTGGAGCCACCTCTGATACTTAAGGTGTCACCTATCATTCTACTGAAACAACGGCCTTTATTATGTAATGAACCTTTTTTTTTCTTTGTTTTTTTTGTTTGTTTTCTTTTGTTTATTTTCAAAATATCTCCATGGAAGTCATTTTCAACATTCTTATTATTTCATTCACCTTTTTTAGTGCTTACGTCATCATTCATTTTATTCA
Organism: Euprymna scolopes; assembly: GCF_053919585.1. Classification (NCBI taxonomy): domain Eukaryota; kingdom Metazoa; phylum Mollusca; class Cephalopoda; order Sepiida; family Sepiolidae; genus Euprymna; species Euprymna scolopes. The sequence goes on from NC_136494.1 coordinate 126,455,312, forward strand.
TAAATCTATAAACCGGGCACTCCCCCCCCCCTGATTTAACATTCAATCTTATTTCAGTTTTAGTCAGCCATTTCATTTCGTACGCACCTGATGTTTTAACATTTTTCTGCTTTTGAACATGGACCCCATAAACGACACTTCTAACTCCAAACCCAATTGTTCTGGGTCAGCCTCACATGTCTTTGCTCTTTCTTACAAATAACTCCCATTTATCTGGTGTGACGTGCATTTTTACTTTCCTTCTACCAAGGAGCTTCTATCAATTTGGGGACAGCTTTATGTAACTTCTTCATTTTCTTTCTACTAAATGACTCCAATTATTTCAAAACCGACTTCTCTGTATGTTCTAACTACAACATCAAGCTATGAAAACAGGTTCAGTTTTTACTACCTTTTCTCAGAAAACAAACTCTTTTATTCACTCATTAATTGATGTATTAATCTAATCAAATGCCTGTTTGTGGTTGCTCTCTCTCTCTCTCTCTCTCTCTCTCTCTCTCTCTCTCTCTCTCTCTCTCTCTCTCTCTCTCTCTGCGAGCAAGGGAACCAAAAGCACGAAATAGAGAAATAATAGTTGCTTAACATGGCTAAAAAATAAAAATCATAAAATACAATTTTTCCTCTTCCTTTTCTTTTTTTCTTTTTTATTCACGAAGAAAACCACAAAAATAAGTTTTCCTTCGTCTTTTCTTTCATTTGCTTATTTTCTTTTCACATCCTAGAACGCAACAACAAATTTCACAAACTCCATTTTCTGGTTTGATAAAAAGAAAAATATGAAAATTGTCTGATGCGCTTTCCCATTTTTTAACATAACCACAAGAAAAATAACCTAGTCTTACTTTCGTACTTTTGCCCGTCTTTCCTTTTTTTCTTTTTTTTTTTTTTGCCTTTCTTAGTTCTTTATACGTAATGAAAGCTTAAAAATCAGTTATTTTTATAGAAAAAAATAAATGTTATGCACCACAAATTGTAAAAAAAAAAAAAAAAAAAATCAAAGCTGATAGTATGGAGAACAGGAAAGAAACCATAAGCCTGAGGTTGATCCGTGCACACACACGCACACACACACACACACACACACACACAAATGCAACAAATTTTCTTTTCCTTCAATCATTTGAATGTGTGTGTGTGTGTGTGTGTGCGCACGCGCGTTTATCTGTTTCAGATTTTTTTCTTTGTTCATTCTATTTAAATTTCAGAGATGATATTTTTCACAATGTTAAAAGTGTGGTTTGGGTTTTGCAATCCAAACCGTCACCGGTCCTGGATATGACCTTAAACTATATCCGATGGTGAGGACCCCAGCTTGCAGGCCTTAGGGAGTGTGGAGCCACCCTTTAATTGCCATTGCTCCCAGGTCCACTCTGACCCGGAGTGGTAGCACCAGTTAGGGTCCCAACTATGGGTTAAATAGAATACGACTTAAAAAACAAATATACTATATTAAAAAATCGTTTTCCAAAATCACCAGATTCGGCATTAAATAACCTGAAAAGGGTTGATATGCCGTAAAACAAAATAACCAACCAACCAAACCGTTACACTGTCAATACTGTATATACATACACTGTGGTCCAAGCTCACGGCTCCAAAAATCTATCTCTTTTTCTGAAAACAGGCTCTTTATTCAAGCCGCAACCATCTTATTTGCATATGAGTAACGAAATTTCACGTTACTTCATGAGACCCGTTATAATAAGGTGCGCCCGCTATTTTGCTTTTCTTTTTTTTTTTTTCTTTTTGTTTGCTCATAACCGGATCGTACACCTTACACAAACTCATCCAGAAATTTTAGGTAAATCCCTTCCGCATTCCTATTACTTGTTACGAGTGGTGACGAGGTCTTTTGTTACGAAACGTATACATATTTTTGTCTTTTCCTTTTTAGAGTTTATATCATGATAAAAAGATTTTCCTTTTACTTGCTTGTTTTCTTATCCTTTTTTATCCTTCATTGTCAACAGGATCTTTTTCTTTAGTTCCATTTTTTTTTTTTAATTCTTGTTCTTTTCCTTTGTCAGTTTGTGATTGTCCACCATCTTTTGCCTTTCACTCATTTTGGATTCCTGGTCGTTTTTTGCTCATATATTTGGTCAAGTGCCACCAAATCGTAAGTACTATCATTATCATTATACACCTGTGTCATCGTGAACCCAAGTTCTTGCAGTCACAGAAAACACCAAAAGAACGAGTTACTTGCATGAGAGAGAAAGACAGACAGCTCGTTCCGTTACACCTAGTTACATTGTGCACACCTGGATTGGGAATGGCAACTTGGACACGTTTTCCTTCATTAATGTACGCTAGAAATTAGACAGAAAACCACTGTTCAGTAATCACATAGTTTTGGTGACTTCCGCTCTGGGGTTATCTTTTTCCTTTAAGATGCTACTAAATTTTCCATTTAAACAACAGTCCCCGTTATGTTGCATAGTATTGTCCTCAGCACACATTTGCAGATGTGAAAAAAAGAGTGTAATTTACACGTGTTGATACATAGGAAATGTTGAGAAAGGGCATGTGATATGAGATAAAGAGAGAGAAAGTGTGTGTGTGAGAGAGAGTGAGTGAGTGAGAGAGAGAGAGAGAGAGAGAGAGCCAGAAGCAGAATTCTACATTTGAAAATGAAAAAAAGGGAGATAACAAAATATTTACTTATTCATTAAACTAAATTTAAGTTCTATAAGCTTTTGCCTCTAAATAGATAAAATTAAAACACAACTTTTTAACAATGGAATATCCATGATAATATAATTAAGTCACTAGCAAAACCCGTGGAAAGTCCATGGCATGAGAAACATGTTTAATCAACAAATATGTTTTGATAAGGCTGATATTTTATTGGATAGCGCAAAAAAAATACTTTTTGCCCAATAACGCGCAGTAAATATGAGTTTACTAGCACGCTGTCCTGTGTTTCCTAGTCATAAAATACGGTTAAATATGATATTTTAATTCCTGCAGATTTCGTCTTTATTATTATAGAGTCGATTATCTATCGATTATGTTGCCCTTGATATACAGCAATGATTTCAAAAGTAAAAAAAAAGAACAATATCTCTGGAGTGCCATTGATAAAATCAAAATCAAAACATGTAACACTTAAGCCTTAGTTATTCCCATCTGATCTAAATCCATGCGCATATAAAAACTTTAAAAAATAAGGTTGTAAAACCTATAAATGTATATGTTTGCATGTGAACAGAAGCACTTGAAATCGAATTACGCCTGCTAAGTTCCAATTTTTTCAATGCTGACACCTTAGCAGTTATTTATATCGGCTAAAGATCAAATCAAATTTATTCTAAAGGTCTAAATCCCCTACATATCAAGTTTCAAGCTCGTAGAACAAAAACTGACATTAAAGTTTGGTAAAGACCGTTCCTGGGGCAGACATCCAATCTCACTTATATATATATATATATATATATATATATATATATATATATATATATATATATATATATATATATATAATGTATGTGTGTGTGTGTGTGTGTGTATTTGTGTGTGTATTTGTGTGTGTATTTGTCTTTACATAAGCAGTAGTTTGTTGCTACACAGTCATGAGCATGTTTCGGTCTACCAGTATTTACCAACTAGAGACCTCATCAGGCAAGAACCCTTATTTCCGTAAACGAAATTCAAAATGAAGAGCGAAAATTAATTTTCAGCAAAAGAAGGCTTTTTTCTTTTTGTTCTGAGTGTGAAGATTCACGGAGAACAGGGTTGAATTGGGTGTGAATTTGTTAGTTTATTCATTTTAGTATTTGTTCATTTACTTATTTATCAGTGACTTTATTCATTTTCATGTTGGTGTTAGGGTTATAAAACCTAGAGTTATACAGATGTTATCTTTAACAGGCGAGAGGCTCCCCGTTTCTGTCTGAAACCATCAAGGGTCAATGTGTCATAAAATTCCCTTTTATTTCCTTCCCTCCTTCACTCCTCACCTCTCCCCGTTTTCCTTTTTTTTTTTTTTTTAAGTTTATATTTTAATATAACATGCTTATATCTGAGAAGAGATTAGGAATTTGTCCGGGTCTGTTGAATGGGCTTCCAGTGAACGGTTGAAGGGAGGGAAGGGGTTAGAGGTGTGGAGAGAAAGGAATGAAGGTGGTAGGGGGAGATGGAATGGAAAAGAAGGAAGAGGGAATAAGAAAAGGAAAGGAAAGGAAAAGAGAAGGTGGTATCATTCAATAGCTTTGTTTTATCTTACTTAAACAAAATCGGTTTCTTATTTGACCTCCCAAATCTTAATTCCTATTTCGTTTGTTCATTTAATGTTGATTCTTTAATTTGTGTATTAGTAAATTTATTAAAGACTTTTCATAATTATGGTAATGCAAAAACTCAATATATATTTTATTTCTAAACTTATGATGTTTAAATGTAGTCTTTTTTTTTTTTTTTGCATGGTTACATCCAGGAAAAGTGTAGTTTTGGATTTCGTGTATGTTGGACTTTAGGAGGTTAGGATGTATAGGTGTTCAGCTGTCGGATATTGCATATGGGTCGTGTTAGAGTTGAATTAATTGGGGAGTGGTTCGCAGGTGAGAGAGTAGATGCGATTTGTAATGTCTGCAATTTATGGAGGTTTCCTGTTTCTTATTTAGGAGTTTATCCCTATCCTTGAATTTTGTGATAAATAGTTTTTCGTTTAAGCAAAGAAGGCAAGGTGAATTTAGTGACTGGCAAGTTTTTGCTTTTTTTATGATGTGCCAGTAAACAATGGGTGTTAGATCATTGTAGTATGTAGTTAATGGTGTCTTATCTCTCTAATTTGGGTTTAGGAAAGAGCTTTTGTGGCCTGTATATCTCTGTTTAAAGGTATTACTAGTTTGGCCGATGTAAGATTTGTAAGTGGTGGGGTCTTCCTTAGCCCTAATATTAGCTTGATAGATTACAGAGGTTGTGAGAATTTTTTCTTAAGGGAGCATTTGGATTTATTAATACAGTTGCACGTTTCTGTTACCCTGTTCCTTGAATCGTTGCTTAGAATTTTATTATTATGTTTTTTTTATTATCTTTTCTAAGTTATTGCTGCAACTGAGACAACCAACGGTTTATATATATATATATATATATATATATATATATATATATATATATATATATATATATATATATATATATTTTGGAAATAAGGGTTGTTGCCTGATGAGGTCTGTAGTTGGTAAATACTGGTAGACCGAAACATGCTCATGACTGTGTAGCAACAAACTACTGCTTATGTAAAGACAAGTGTAACTTGCTCTACTTCTGTATTGAGCACTCTTGTATGAACCTCGTTATATTTCACTGGTTAACCTACCTTTGGAAAATAGCAACCTCAAATTATATATATATATATATATATATATATATATATATATATATATATATATATATGGACTAATATTTCTATGAAAATAATGTCTATGGTATTTTTAAAATAGAACTGACACAAATGAGATAAATTAATTAATACTAATAATACACAGAAAGTAATATTATATAAATATTAGAAAGTATTATTAAAAGGTAATATATAATATTATTACGATGCCCGCCGGGGAAAAAATTATGTCGAGCGACGTCCTTTGTGCAAGATCTCTGACTCTACAAAATGGCAGTTTCTCGCTTCATACTTGCAACATATTAATAAAAAAATATATATATAGTGAGTGTCGGCTCTAAGGGTTACGACTTTTTGTCTGGTTCATAAAATAACCACAGATGACAAAAATGAGACAACCAACGGTTTATATATCTATATAAATAAATATATATATATATGCATATATATATATATATATATATATATATATATATATATATATATATGTATGTATGTATATATATATATATATGCATATATATATATAAGAGAAGGAAAATAAAAAATGTAAGTTGAAATTTACAATAAAAATTTATTGTTCGACTGAATAGTCCAAAAAGCAAAAGTCCTTATTCCGTGGAGTTTCAAAGAATGCTATTCTTGCCATTCTTCTCATCAGAGGACAGAAAGAAATCAGCAAATTATACATTGATTCATTCTGTCTTCTGATGAGAAAAATAGCAAAAATAGATTTCTTTGATATTCTGTGTAAATTGTTTTTTGGACTATTCAGTCGAACAATAAATTTCGATTGTAAAGTTCAACTTACACTTTTAATTTTCTTTCTCTTATAATAAGCTCTACTCTCCATTGTTTATTGAGCCTTTTTAGTCAGTTGTGATTAAATTATCTATATATAAATACTGGTATTTATATTAGATTAAAGTTTACCATTGCATATATTAGTTAAACACTACATCCTTGTGATTACATTACTATATATATATATATATATATATATATATATATATATATATATATATATATATATATATATATATATATATTATAACTACTTCATTTTCTTGGCCTTCGAGACAAGATCAAAGTGTAGTATCTGTTCTTCAGATGCTGCACTTCTATTTCTTGTTCTCTTTCGGTGGAGGAGAAATCCTTCACGACTGAGACAATTTTTATTTTTGTACCTTTTTTCCACGTTAAAAGACGACCCTGGTGTCTAACTCTGTCCCGTGGGGAGGCATAGTAAATAGGTACTCACATAAAATTAATATATAAAAGTATAAATTTATGTATAAACTTTAAGTATTTACTTCAAAAGTGCTCAATACGTAGGTAAAGGTCAACCAGAGGTCAAATGGGTCTTTGTCCTATAAGTGCATGTCCATTGGCTGATAGGAAGGGCGCGGTGGATACTAGAAAGCTGATTGGCATACTAAAATCTCAATAGAAGGTGCGTATATAAAAACGACAGACAACCACAAAATTCGCACATAAGCCTGAAGCATCCTAGAGTCGATGAAACGCGGAATATTCAGTGTAGCTTAATCGCCATATATATTTTATAAATTACTATATATATATATATATATAATACTTTTATTTCAGAATAGGGTTCAATCCTCCCGTTTTTTATATGCAGTACTCAACGGGCCGAGAGTGGGGGAGGGGACACTAAAGAACAAAATAAATATGATTACGATATTATGAGAAGACATTGGTTCAGTCCAGAAATATAAAAGACATTTAAACATGAATGTCATCCCAAAAATTAGCTTAGCCGTTCAACAGGTATGGAAGGGTGGATAGGGATTGGTTGACAAAAATCTTAGCTTGTTGGTGTAAATCAAAATATCAGGAGGAAATAATTTCCAATCTCAAAGTTTCAAATAAATCGAGAAGGTAGTGGTATAATCAAATTTTAATCTTTTCTCTCGACTTCCCTTTGATAGATTGGTACAGTTCCTCTATCATATCATATTGGCTTTTCCTTTAGCAATTAGTCCTTCATGGTTCCTTTATAGTTTCGAATTCTGCAACTCCGTTGGTCGCTGATTGCAAGCTTCATGTTGATTGTCAGTCAGTCTTTATGATGCCGAAAAATGCATCTTATTTTGTCCTGGTGACAAAATATATATGCATATACATTTATATGTATCTTCGTTTGAAACCAAGTACATATTCCACAGGTCAGCCTTGTTTGCTACACAGGAAAATCTGTAAGCAGTTTCGCCTTTTTCTGTTGTGTTTTTTTTATGTGCATTGACTTGCGTGCACAGCATTTATATTGTATATCCTGGTTTGATCAGCAAGATGCACTCCTATTGCATCTCTTTCGAACGCTTGCCAAGAACAAGAATGATTTTTTTCTTAATGTTTTATGCAGCACGTGGCCCTGATTTCTGCCAAACTGTTTCTTTGAATTATTTCCTTTCTTTCGTCTTTACCTTCAGGAAGAGGGTTGACATAAAGAGAGGGGAGATATACTGTATTAGGGGAATGGGTAGAATTATCTGTTTGAGTCATTTCTGTCTGAATTTTAAACTATGAATATTCGGAGGAAGAGGGGCTGTCAGCCTGTCTGCAAGTCTATGAAAAAGGGGCATTGTCTGGCTTTCCAGCATTATAGTCCAGTCATGATCACACATTACAATATTAAGAAGTTATATAAAAATTAATATTAAGTAATATTAAACTGTAATAATAAATAATATTAAGAAGTGATATAAACTAATACAGGGTGAAATGACAAAATTGTCGCCCTAGAAAAGACGACATGATTCCATTTCCGTTTGATAAAAACCGGTTTTCTTTTTTTCTTGCAGACCATCTACTAGTTGGCCAGTTGTTTATAAATACCAACAGCAATAGAAGCCTTCTATTATGTCTGAAAGTGACACAATGTTCAACAAGTGAGATCGGAGATGCGCCTCTGTACAACTCATGTTCTCTACCGATCCAAGTTATGACATCAGGACCATTGGCAGAACGCTCAAAATGCATTGCTCTAAATAACAGCGATGTTCCCAGGGTAGTGAAAACAAAGTTTCCAGCTATGGTTATGGTTTTTGGTATGGTTTAAAGTGAGGTTCACATCATGCTACCTCATATTTTGGAAGTTGGCTTGTAAAGTCAACATCAAAGTGTAACTGGATGTGTTGAAAAGTGTGTCGATCTTCTGGTGCAATCAGGTGACTACTGGCAGATCCTGGGTGTGGCAGCAGTCCAAAGAGACCGAGGTTTGACTTCAGAAGGAGTGCTACAACTTTGTACCCTTCTTTCACTGACATCCATTTTCGCTTGACATGAAGCCACTGGACTACTTGGTTGAGTCATACGTCAAGAACATCACCAACATTACCTCCTAAAAAACCAAAGACAGTCTGATCACGGTCATCCACCGAGTATTTGCTGAGCTTCCATCAGCACTTGTGGAAAAGGCATGCTCCCAGTTCGGGACCTGTATCGAGGTATAATGCTATTGCTTCCCCAGGGAGAGTTACTGGGTTAAGGAACGTCCTAGGAACGCAACCAGCTCCCCAGGGGAATAAACGATTTCCAAACATACCCAAACGATAGGCACATGTTGGAAACATCAACAAAAACGGGCCGATATATCATCGGCTATAACCGGCTGGCATGGGTCGCTTCTTGTCTTCATTGCGTCGTTACAGGCATTTTTCCATCATCAGCATTAATGGCATGCTGAAATTTAACGCTTATACAAAAATAGCGAACAAATGCATTTTTTATAAATATAAAATTTATTTAAGATTTAACAATGAGGAGCATATTTTTATAAAGACCAGTTGAAACCAGACGCATACTATGTCGCGTCCGCCGACTCCAGAATGCAAACGTCAACTGTTTAAAACAATAGAATTATATTTAATTCTCTCTTTCTTCATTGAAAGAGAGAGAAGGGGAGTGAAATAGAGAAAGAGAGAGACAGACAGACAGACAGAGACAGAGAGAGAGAGAGGGACATTCATACATAACGTTTAAACATTGTTTCGTTTTTGTATCCATTAGTTCTTTCGGGTTTGCCCTTTCAAATTCTAAGGTCTTAGATCGTTTTGCCTTGATTCAATATTAAAAACAAACTGTCATTCTTGGCTTGAGTCATAGCAGAACATTTTCAAAATCACAAACACCTGCTTAACACATCTGCGCCTTAAAGTAAAGACCAAGTTAGGCACAAAGTTTATTAATGTAGAAGCCCCCAGCTCCCTTAAAATGGGCTATGTTAGTGTGTCTCAGAGGCGGTGATTGAGGCTGAAATTGGTTACATTGTATAGATGCCAGCTCTATTACATAATCAAGTTACCTGAATTGATTTTTTCAATAAAAGTTTTAAAATGAAGCTGAAGTGTTGTTTTCTTTAGGGTGACACATTATTGTTCCACCGTGTATAAGTAATATGAAGTAATATTAAGAAATAATATTAAGTAAGTAATCTCTACTTATACATAAAAGGAACTCTGTGTGTGTGCTAGTTTGTTCTCTATACACTCCGAAATGGTTGTTCCAATTTTTTGGAAATTTCACACAAATGTACTTAATTTTTCTAAGAGTGATCTCAGATAGTTTTTTTTATTGGAATGCCTCTGATAAGTATTGAAAATTGATAATTGAAAAAATCCAATTAAAGAAGAACTAGTTCGATTTTGACCAAAATATCATAAGTACATTTGAGAAGCTTTATCACTGCATAAGCAGAAGGGCCTGGTATAAAATCGATGGTGAGTTCTTTGGTTAGACAGGGACACGTTCAAAATGAATGTTTCTGTTTAGAGCACAATTGAACAATGATACCGGACTTTTGCATTTTAAACTTTAATTCAAGCTATTATATATAATTATAATTTTATGAAATCAACAGTATGTATTGAGGACTAAGTCATTGTGGGGAGGCTTGTGAAGCTCCCTCCCGGTGCACCACAGTGAATCCCTGACTAAAGTAATTCGATTGAAAATTGAGTGATTTAACAGATTTCAATGAAACTAAATGTATTGGAAGTATAAATCTTGTTGATCCTCAATTCAATCCCCAGCAACATCGGGTTTCCCTGCTAGTATTAAATAATATTAAGGATAAAGTAAAAGTTACACAGCCATTAGAATAATTAAACGAAATAATGAATTATTTTTATTTTATTTATTTATTTTTTTTTTTTTTTGCAAATTACGACAGAATGTGCATCGCTTTGATGATAAGTTTCAATAAACAGCAGAGGAAAACAAACCACATATGATGGAAAGATGAAGAAAAGCGAGATTGTTAAGGAGCAAAGATTGCCGAAAGTAGCAAAGAAAGGAAGCTGTCGGCAGTCATGAATGGAGATGACATTGCAACCTTTTCAATTTCTTAGATTGCGTTTGCTGAACATCACGCCATGTTGGAAATTGCTGCTTGGAATCTTTCTTTCAAGCCACTTGAATAAAAAAGGTTTGTTTTCCTCTTGTCAATTCAACATGTGATACCTTAAGTGAAGAGGTCAATTATAAGGGTTTACTTGTGTTTAGTGCCATGACTTGATCGGAACAGAAGAGCTTATCGATAAAAATATGTGACAATAAAAATTGGCGGGAAAACAAATTGGAATCTAATAAATCAAATCGAGTGCCTCTACTAACCCTAATTCTAACCCTAACCTGGGTTTATGGAACAAGAACATACTACTCTCATCGATTAAATAAAAGGTTTCATTCAATACGCTATGCAGATTCCCGCGTTGGACAGAAAGATTCTCGCATTTGATAAAAGATATCTAAAAAAGGTCGAAGGTCACATCGGCCAATACAATGTAAAAATAACACTCAAGATGAGAATAACAGTCCGAATGATCAGAATAAATGCACTTGATGACACAAACATTCTAGTCTGCACTAATCCCATCGTTATGCATCTATGCGACTATATGTAAAGACTCTTGGTGTTATCATATGTCGACACAAATAGGCCTACAATAATTAAGAATAAATTCTAATAAAGGTAAGTGTGCTGTGATAAGCATATGGGTTATAGTAAAGATTGCATGCGCTTTGTGACTTCCAGTTTCTTCTCCGCATAAGAGATAACAGTGATCAGCAAGATATGGTCCCTTTTGATTAATGATCTTCCTCTCAGATAACATGAGAGCTCCACCTTACTTTCTCCATATTAAGCTTTCTTGACTGCTTGACTATATTTGATTATCCAGCCAACTGGACAGAAGAAACCGGAAGTCAAAAGGAGCAGACAATCTTGACTATCACTACTAGGGAATGTTAATGTATCTTCTAGTATTCAATTTCTTTCTTTTTTTTTTTTTATTTTATTACTGGCAAGCAAAACACATTGCCATTGAGGGGCCAGATTTAATGGGGGAGTGGCATCCCAAGAGGAGACTTCGGTAGCAAGATGTTTCTTCATATTACATTTAAATTTCTATAGTCGATGAAACAGGGAGCAGGAAGGAAATTCCAAAAGACAAATGGTCCGAGGTAATAAACCATTACAGTAGAACGTTTTCCAGTATCTGGAGGTCTCTACAATGAAGGGGTAAGATTTTACTGCTAGTTGGGTGTGATGAGGGTGCTTATGTTGAGGGTTACAAGTGTAGTAAGTTCGAATCACATTCCGTGAAAGTATTTCTAAAATCAATACAGGGTTGCAACATTGCATGAGATAAAGGCTGGAGTTAGGTAGACAGTGCAGGATCTGCTGAGTTAGAAACTCTTGTTTGCATAGGGAAAATGCAATCGTCTGTTTTTATTTTCCTCTGAGAAGAAAAAAACTAATATCTCATGAGTCTTGCTAGTTCAACCTTGCGATTGCTAAATTACTCTGCTCGCCTTATGTCTTTTATATGCTTAATACTTGTTAATACTTCTATTACTATCTTTTCTGTTTACCCTGATACTCAGGTTACAACAAAATACAACTCCTTGTTTCTGCCAAACAGGTAGATAACCTGGCTCACACACCATACACTGTGAACAGTTGAACTATGTCAAATCTGAAGCCCATCAAAACTCAAATACAATCTTAGTATGAACCTAACATGCTTCACTTCTTGATCTATTTTTGACCACATTTCCCGATGATTGTATAACAAATACCTATAGCCCACTCACAAAATACTGATCATGCTGTGATAATGGTAGAAATCGCCCTTGATTCTCAACCCAAAACTGAAGAGCCATTACTCAAAACGACAAAGTATTATCAGAAGGCTGACTGGGAAGCCATCAGGGATCTCATCAGAGATGCACCATGGGGAAATATCTTTTCTCTTCCTGCTGAATAGTGCGCAAATGAGACCACTGAATGGTTCAAACCAGCAATTGAAGCATAGGTTTCCACACAGAAATTCTACAGCAAACCCCAAAGTTTATTTACTATTTGTGTAACTGCGATTGCTCAAAAGCAGCATGCATACCACAGATTTAACTGACATAAATCCAGTACAAACAGACAAAAGTTTATAGAAGCTAGAAGTAATTGTAAGAAAGAAATAGCGACTGCTAAGAGAGAATATACCGAAACTACCAGAAAACGCAGTGAAGCACAGAAACTAGGAACCTGTGATTTCCGGAAAATATACAACAATGTAGTAAATAATGGGCAATCAATAATTCCCTCACAACAATCAATAGGTTGTTTGCACAACAACTGACAAAGCTAACATGCTTGCCAGTATGTTTGCCTCAAACTCCACATTGGACCCAGCAAACCACTCTCTCCCTGACTTTCCTTTGTGGACAAATGCCACACTAGATGTTCTTAAAATTAACCCTCCACAGGTGCATGATATCATAAAAAACCTAGACATCTAATCCCGGATGTGCTGTTAAAAGAACGCTCCTCTGAGGCTTCTCCAGTCCTCTCAAAACTTTAAAATAAAATGCCTTAACGAATCTTGCTTTCCTGATTGCTGGAAAACTGCTTTTATGATACCAGTTTACTAGAATTCTGGTAAAAGAACTGACACATAAAGTTATCGCCCAATTAGCCTCCTCCCGCTTTTCATCCAAATATTTGAGTCCATAATTAATCAAGCTCTAGTCCATCACTTTACAGCTGCTAAACTTCTGACTGACCAAGAATGTGGATTTAGGCAAGCCCATTCTACAGCAAATACCCTAACTGTAATCTCTGAACATATATAACATACAGGGATGGGTAGAGCAGTAACCCTCGATATATCTAAAACTTTTGACAGGGTATGACATGATGGTCTTCTAAGGAAAACTAGATCATAATGTATCACTGGAAGACTACATAATGTAATTAAATCCTTCTTAAATAAGAGAAGAATCCAGGTTGTCCTCGACGAGACAAAGATGGGTGGTCACATTCAATGCTGCCAAGACTAAGCTTGTTTCCTTTAATAATTACAAGAAACCTTCTCAACCACTAATAGTTATGGCTAAAAATACATTACCTGAAAGTACTTTGTTCAAACTCCTCAGCTAAACGTTCACAGGGAACATGAGTTAGAACAGATACATTGAGAGCATTGCAAGGAAGGTGGACTTTCTTTACCGTGCTAGAAAGTTACTTACACCTGAAAGTATCCTGTACCTCTACAAGGCCACCATTCACCCATGTATGGAGTATTATTTCCCATAACTGTTAGACTTTGGAACTCCCTTCCGGTTCCTGCTTCCCCAACTGTACTGACATGCAGAAGTTCAAATGTAATGTGAACAGACATTTTGCTGCTCAACTCCCTACATAGTATCTCTGCAACTTATGGGCCCAATAGTAGCCCCTTACATCAAAGTGGCACTGTGCCTTGTTTGGGGTGAAAATGGAATAAGAAAAAAATGTTTAAACTAAGGACAGGTAATCTCTTAGTGATATATTTTTTTTTTTTTTTTTTTTTTTACACCCCAAACAAGACACAGTACCATTTGTACATAAGGGCTACTATTTGATATCAAATTTGCAAGGATACTATCAAGGAAGTTGGGCAGTGAGATGTCTGTTCACATTAAACTGAAACTTCTGCATGTCAGTGCAGTCAGGGAAGCATGGACCTGCAAGAGAATTCCAATATCTAGCAGTTCAAGGGAAAAAGTTATCTGAGTAAATAGCTTTCTGACATCTACAGATCTCAACAATGTAAGGATGGAATTTTGCTGCTTGAAGAATTAGTTTGAAGTCACAAGTGCTTGGAGTTCGTTAGAGCACATTCCATTAAAATATTTGTAAAACAGGTACAGAAATACAATATTTCATCGATGGGACTGAGATTAGAGTTTGGTTAATGTGGACTGACATCTCGCTGTCCAACTCCCTAAGTAGTATCCCTGCAAATTTGGTCCCAAATAGTAGCCCTTTATGCCAAAGTGGCACTGTGCATTATTTGAGGTGAAATAAAACAATTAAGTGATATATATAAATCACTAGTAGATTACCTGTCCTTAGTAAGGTTCATGCTATGATTTAGTTTTGATAAGCTTCAGGTTTGACATAGTTCAACTTTTCATAGTCTGTGAGTTGATATATAAACCATTTATAAATGCATTGACGATTGACATCTAACAGGGAAATTTCTCTTCTGATTTATCTATTATGTTAGCCCTTGATGATTATAATTACTATATTTCAACCTTTCTTTACTCAAATGCACGGACATTTTATCTGTGGCAATTAGACTCACCTCGTTATCAGCTTGGCATGCAGAATATCTAATATTGCAATGACCATACCTTTCCACCGCTGATCATGCCGCCATCAAAACGCTTGATTTTAATTTCCTTTTCACAAGTAATGCTCAAACCGTATGCATCAATAATGCTAAGAATTTTCTCAGTGATTACCCTTGGAAGGGACATGCAAAAATGTAAATTTATATATAATTATTTCTGCGCAGTATTTAAGCTCCTCAACTTTGCACACTGAATCCTCATTATTTTATTTACTCTTGCAGATATGCACGTCATATAATGCATACATAATATAGACTGATGAAATGTGAGGTCTTATTGCGGATGTTGTAACCATTTGCACAGTGAAATGTTGTTTCGATATTTTTTCCTAATATCAACGTATGATCACAAAGGTTTGAATGATTATATTTATGGCCAGGGGTGATAAGAACAAACCAATCAAATATCAAAATCGCTGTATCAAATATACTGAATCCCTTTGAATATTCCAGTCATAGCTTTTCATCTTGACACGAAGAGGAAACTATGCTGCGCTGACTATGACTGGATTAATATTACCATTCTTTAATTGGAAAAGCTTCTCTGATTGGATTGATATTGCTAATTTTTGTTTAGGACAACTATGTACATTTAATATTCACGACTGGATCATTTTCATTTCTCTGGTTACGACTTTTTCCATCTTTCTTTGGATAATTTTTCCATTACAAAAATAGATCTAAACTCAAGAAATGTAAAAGGTATGAATTAATTCACCCCCATTTCCTTAGTATTTTTTAAATTGTAGATTAGACTAAATTAAACGCCCTGTGATACAGGTAAGTGCAGTGTAGACAAATACACTTTATGCTTGTCTTACAAATTTATGATTTAATGTAGGAAACTACTTTGACCAATGTGTCATTTTTGATCACCTGAAACATCAAAGTATTATCCAATTTTAATGGAATTTTCAATATTTATATAAAAAAAATTACATACGTTAAAAGGAATAAAAAATTTCAACTAGAATATTATAGCAATTTTCAAAATAGTGAAACTTTGATCAATATTTGGGTCAGATTTGAGTAGATTGTGCAGTAACATTTTTATGTTGTCACTGTTAAAAGTAACCAAATTTTTTCCATAACATTTTCAGTAAAGGGACAAAAATATAATTTTCAAAACATTGATTAATATTCATTCCGAGCTCTTTCAATAGTTCACCATCCTGGTTAAAGAGTTCAGATAAATTAAAGTGTTAAATGGAACTTGAAAGCCAAAATAACAGTAAGTTTTGGTGAAGAAATCCCAGACAAAGTTGAAATGAAGATAACGGTAATTCATAATTTGACTAACCCAAAATGTAATCCCTTATATGGAAAGTATTATATCTCTTGTAAAATGATGCTATTTTGTCTATTAGATTACTGATTTAGAGTTAACATGTGTGAATCTCTTGCATTCTTAGTATTGCTTAGTTTTATGGATCTGTTGAAAAAATAAATTCTATTTTTTAAAAAGACTGCATTTCACTGATGTATACTTTGTTGCAGTTATTACAAGGAATGTATAAATGCTGACTTGTGAAGAATGCTAGTGTTTTTATACTGAATATATTTTAATCGTCTGTGATATGGAATGCATTGTTCTGAAACTGGAAATTTTGGTATTTTTAGGTTGGATTCTAAAGTGTTGTATTTGTTTTGTTTGATAATCGCAAACTCTAAGTAGTGATGCAGTTGCAGTGCACATACTCGTGTTTGTTTGTAATGAGCATGAATTGGAACAAATACATTGAGGATATTTCTGTAAGGTTTCCGAGTCGACTGTCGTCGTAGTCGTCGTTCTTCTCCCGGTGCGTGCGTGCGTGCGTGCGTGCTCTATATATACTACTAATCAGACGACGGTGTCACTCTTTTGTGTGTCCCGTCTTAATGGTCGTTCCTATTCTCTACATGCCCTCCCCCCACCATGTGACCACACTACCGTCGTTTTGTGGTCATGTGACTGGAGAATTCCGTGTAGTAGTGAGTTGGTCCTTGCATTTGAGGGGAAAGTTGCCTTGGTGCTCGTGTTACCCTCATGCTGCGTCGTGGGACCGGACTCGTCTGCATTGGCTTGTGGTTGATCGGATCTTGATCCACCTCCATATCTGTTTCTGATGTGTCACAATCAGCTTCTTCCACCTCCATCATCTCATGCATGTTGCACGGTGGTTTGCTGTCCTTCCTTCTTGGTGTTTGGGGAGGTGGTTGATGGGGTTGTTGAGTGGGTGGATACTCCGGCGTATCCATGACCGGTTTGATTTTCCTGAGGAAACGGCGATTGCGTAATGTGATCCTGCCGCTACCATCCAACCGTATCCTGTACTGCCTGTTACCCATTGTCTCGACGACTCTCCCAGTTTTCGCCCATCGTTGTGGATTTGGTCCCTCCTGATTCTGCACCTGCACAGACTCGCCGACTCGGAGCTGTTGGAGGGGGCGGCTGTGTATGTCGTACTGTTCTTTGTTAAGTACGTGCCTTTTCGCCATCGCTCTCTCTCTCAAATCTCTGGTCTCCGTCCAACGCTTGTGGATGCAGTATTTTTTGCGAAGTGCAGGGAGATGGCCCCTTACTGTTCGACCATATAGCATTTCCGCCGGCGACAATCCAAGGTCCTGACTGGGCGTATTCCTATGAGTCATCATCGCCCGTGCTGCCCGATCATGATGTAGGTGTCCGTAGCCATCAACGCAGTCCATCAGCATTCTTTTGGCCGTTTTTACGGCCAGTTCAGCTCGGCCATTACTCTGGGGGTAATGTGCAGATGATATGCGCCTTTTTACGCCCCAGTCTTCTAGGAACGATTTGTATTCTAGTGAATCGAATGGTGGCCCTCCATCGGATGATATTTCCTCCGGCGCACCATACGTGCAAAACCAAACCCTCAGGGCGTTACACACCGCTGCAGCCCTTCCTGATGGTAGTGGTGCGACCTCAATCCAACCGGTATATCGGTCCGCGTATACCATGTAACTTTTCCCATGCATATCTAGCAAGTCAGTGACTGTCTTTTGAAATGGGAACTCCGGGTTTATGGGTGGCATTAGTGGTTCCCTAGGCTGGGATGGGGCGATCGAATTGCAACTCCGACATCGCGCCCTTGTTTGTCGGATGCTGGCGTCTAAACCAGGCCAAAATAACCGTTGTCTGGCGTTAGCCAACATACCATTCGCCCCTTGATGGGCGGAGTGTAATACCTCTAACACCTCGGCTCTAAGCCGTTTTGGTATCAAAATTTTGTCCCCTTTTATGGGTACCCCTTCCAGACAATATAGTTGGTCTGCCATCGGCCAGAATTGCCGGTGGTAGTTCGTGGCGTGACCTTGGGAACCCGTCTTGAATGTATGACGCCAACGTTCGGCACTCCTCATCGGTGGCTGCAGCTGCGACTATCCGTTCCCAGGTGATCGCTCGGAACTTGGGGTCATGTGCGTATGCAGCTATGATGGATGCTTGTATACTCCCCTCGATTTGCTGGGAAGTGTCAGTGCCCTTTAGTCTGCTGTGTCTTGACGGCGCCGGGTATCGGGATGTGCAGTCCGGTGCTACGTTGAGTTTCCCGGGAACATGCTTAATCTGGAACCTGTACATCAACGACCGCTCCTTGAATGAGAACAGGCGGGGATTTTTTATATTCTCCAGGATCTGATCCGAGAAAATTTTCACTAGGGGCTGGTGGTCCACGGTGACCAATAGGTCTGGGGATCCCAGGATGAACATCCTACAAGACTCCAAGCCATAAATCAGTGCTAGAGCCTCCCCCTCTATAGGGGAATAACAAGATTCTGCATCTTTCGTGAAGCGAGACCTGGCCAAAATCATCTTCCAGTGGTCCTTACCACAGTTGGGACCTAATTCCGTTGGGCATTGGCAATGCTTCTGGAACAGAAAATACCCAATGCCAACCTTACTGAAGTCGGTTGAAAGGCAGGTCGCTCTGTTCATATCGAAGGTTTTCACGCCTTCTTCGATTTTCTGAACGATATTCCTCTTCAACTCTTCGAAAAGTCTATTCAATGTGTCATCCCAGTAAAATTTACGGTTCTTTGTCCGCAGCAACTCTCGAAAAGGGGCCATTATATCGGCCTGTGCAAATGTATACGACACCTGGTTAACTAAACCAAACCAGGACCTGATACCAGTAATGCTCGTTGGGGTCGGGAAATTGAGAATAGCCTCCGTCATTTTTTTAGTTGGCTTCACGCCGTCCGAGGTTATCACAAAGCCGGCAAATTCAACTTCATCGTCAGCAAATTGAAATTTGTCAGGGTTAAAGACTATCCCACTTTTACCACAATGGGTAATATAGTCCACAGTATGCCAGAAAGCCAATTCTAAGGACCTGTCCCATAGGAGTGTGTCGTCTATGCACCGGGTCTTTCGAGGCATGTCAACTGTGATGTCATCGAACCGGCGCGTGTACCCGTCCCCGGATGCGTGAAAACCCTGGGGAGCCCTGAGATACCGATAACGACCCCATTCCGTTATGAACGTGGTCGCGTCCCGGGCTTTTGGGGAGAGTGGCAGACTATGGTACCCATTCCATGTGTCCAAGACAGTCTTTTTGGTTTGGGCAGGCACCACGGACACCTGATTAAAAGGAGACGGTGTGTGATGAGTCTCTCTCATCGTTGCTGCATTCAATTTTTGTAGGTCTACCGTCCTTCTTGGTGACCCGTCTTTCTTTGGAGCGACTACCATCCTCGAACACCAGATCGTAGGTGTGCCTGCTGGTACCGGTTCGATAATACCCAACGCAACATCTCGATCCAAATCATCCTTTACCCTTTTCTTCCAGTGATGAGGGACTGGAATGGGTGTGTGTATGGCCGATGGTTTCACCCCCGGGGTAAAAGTTATATCCAGCGGCCTCCCTACCATGACTTGTAACGGTTGATGGGGGCAGGTGTTGAATGCGCTGGACTTAAAGTGTTCACGTAACCACTTCTCTAACCGTTCCCTATTATCTCCAGTGGGGGTAAACGGGATCCTCGCTGGCTTGTCCGGGACGGATTCTCTTTTCGGACATCCACACGGTGCTGTCCCACTTTCTGAAGCCGATAAATCGGCCTTTGATACTCGATGCGGGAAGTCGCGATTGATTACTCCTAGGTCTTTGAGGGCCGATTCTGACAAGTAGAATCCTGACGTGTTTTCTGAAACGTAGACCACTTGTCGCGTTTCCTTCTGACCGAGCTTAATCTGAGTCAGGACCACCCCCTTGATATCTAGGGGTTCGTCTGTGATTCCCCGTATCCTGTGGGTGGTAGGTATCAGGATCCTGCTGGTGCACCCTAATATTTTCAATATTTCTGGGCCACTCGAACACGTCTGGGCACCGGTATCTGCAATGGCCTGGATGCGGTGTTTTCGACGGCTTACTCCCTTATCCAAAGCGCACCCGAATTTAGCCTGGGACTCTGGTATCAGGGACACATCGACCGTTAATGAGGGTGGTGGCTCAGGGGGACTTCTCCTGAACCCACCACTGCTCCATGCAAGGTGTGGCACTGCTGCTATTCTACCTTTTTGATTGTAACATGCCGGTGCCCCCTCCATTCTGCTGCCGAAAATATTCGATTGACGTGTGGCATCGTTTGTTGACTCCACCGTCGACCTCTCCTGTTTCCGGCACACTCTTTGTAAGTGGCCTGTGACGCCACAATTAAACATTTTAGCCCCCTCGCCGGGCAGTTCTTCCGCCCTTTTAACCCACTGAGGTGTGAGGTCCTCCCACACCCTTCACAAGGACTATTCTGAGGGGTTTTGAGCGGCTGCTCCTTCCGAGATGGTTTTTTCTCGGTTGTTAGTAGGCCAAAAGTCGAGTGTCCCTCTGAGCCTCGTTGCAACTGAGGAGCAGACGTCTCTGTAGTTTCTAAACTAACCAGCCTGTGAAGCTTCTGCTCCACAGTGGTTAGAATATTTGCTTCGGCCAGCAATTTACACTGGTACTCCGCATTTGCCAGACCAGCTACGAGTTGGCCAGCTACCATGTCCTCCGAATAGTTTACGGCTTGCCGGCAGTTCTCGTTGGGGCACAGAACCGTGAAATTGCAAAACCGTGCCTGGGACCGAAGCTTTGCTAAGAACTGTGCGGGTCCCTCCCCCGTCTGTTGTCTGATGTTATGAAATTTATGTCTATGCACCTCCGGGTGTAGACCTTTCACCGCAATGAACTGTATATGCCTTAAGAGTTGTTCCTCTGTGACAGAATTGAGGGTTCCAGGCCCAACTAAGTCAAATAAAAGTCTATTTACCTCATTTGAGCAGGCTGTCCTTAGTTCATTGCGGATTTCCACGGGATCGGTAAGGCCGCACATTTGTTTGTATCGGGCCCACGAGTCGATGAAAAGCGCCCAGTCTGCGTCGGTGAATCCATGTTCGATACGTGGCCGGTGTAGTTTCTTGGTGTTAGACCGACTCGAGGCACTCCCTCCGCGAAGCTCATTGTTTTCTCTTTGCAGATTTATTAGTTGTTGAATCAACTGCATGTATTGGCCGTCCTCGTGTTGTCCTGACGCCATTATACTCCAAAAATCGTGCAAAAGAAATTATGTTGAAAAATAAATCCTGTTCGTAGCGCCATGTAAGGTTTCCGAGTCGACTGTCGTCGTAGTCGTCGTTCTTCTCCCGGTGCGTGCGTGCGTGCGTGCTCTATATATACTACTAATCAGACGACGGTGTCACTCTTTTGTGTGTCCCGTCTTAATGGTCGTTCCTATTCTCTACAATTTCAAAGGTCACTGCAAAAAAAATGGTGAATTTCCTTTAACAAACTAGAAAATTACTCACACCTGAGAGTATTCAATACTTCTACAGAGCCATAATTCGCCCATGCTTGGAGTATTGTTGCCATATCTAGGATGGTGCATCTACTTCTAGTCTTTCCTTCTTAGATAGAGCCCAATAAAAGTCTCAAGTATAATAGGTCTGTACTATCAGTCAAGCTCGAACTTTTATCCCATATCCATAATGTGCATCCCTTTACTTGTTTTATGAGTACTTTAATAGAATGAACTTATAGCACTTGTGCCTTTTTGAGGTACACACGCCTAACCCGACAAACAGCAACATCCCACCCCTTCATTTTTGAGGTCCATAGATGCCGGAGAGACTTCTACTCTTATAGTTTCTTCCCTGGGACTGCTAGACTTTAAAATTCCTGCTCTGTTTCTTGCTATCCTGACTATACTGTAATTCAGAAGTTTAAATGTGTAACTTCTTACGTCCAAGCGGCAATATGTCTTGTTTGGTGGTAAATAAAAGTCCTTGTTCTTGTTTTCATGTGACTATGTTCTTTGTTTGATAGTTTTTGAAAATGTTTTTGGTTTGATGGTTTGGTTTGAATATGTTCTTAGTTTGGTGAGAATATTCAGAATATCATAGAATTATTACATTTAGTTTTAAAGTTGAGGCAGTGGTTCAAATTCACGAGCTTAGCTTTTCCAGTCAAATCTAAAATGTGATTTGAAAATCCTTGAAAATCTGACGAGTAGCAAAAAAGACTTAAGACAATGTTTTGTTATGGATTGCGAAAATGTAACATAAGATGGTAAAGAAATTATAAAGTAAATAAAAATTATGATTGTGAACTGATTCTTTCTTCGATCACTGAAATGCAACCAACTGAAATGCAACCAATGGCAAAAAATGCAATATTCCAAATCTCGAAGTCAAATTTTGTTCCATTTATTTTATTAAATTTTCTTATTAAATTGTGCAGTGTTTATTATACAAGCCTTTTTGAACCTCGCATTATGCATCTTTTTTAAAATTGGATAATTTAAAAATGTATATATATATTTAACTTTTTTGAAATCTAATATTTTTTTAATTTGATATAAAAATAAGGAAAAGATTTCTGAAGTTTATTGTGTATTGTATATTGTGTCTTGTTGTGTATTGTATTATTGTGTAATTGTGTATTGTATATTGTGTATTGTTGTGTATTGTATATTGTGTATTGTGTATTGTGTATTGTTGTGTAATGTATATTGTGTATTGTTGTGTATTGTATATTGTGTATTGTGTATTGTTGTGTATTGTGTATTGTTGTGTATTGTATATTTTTGTTGTATTTTGCCGGTAATGAACTGATAATGACCATTTTATGCTAAGAACGAGATTCTTATAATTGTCAATGTCTATCCTACATTTTGGGTCATAATAAATTACTGAAACATATGCATGCAAGGATAAATATTTTTGGTGTTGATAAAATATCAATTATATTAAATGTTTGTAGACCACTGCTTTTATATATAATTCAATTGTGCTTTAAACAAAAATATTCATTTGATTTTATATGCCGACCCCTTTTACTTGTGCAGTGATAAAACTTCTAAAACGCACTTGTGAGGTTAAGCTGTATCACAGTGTTAACTTTGGGTAAATTGCATTCTTCTTTCTTTAATCTTTAATTAATTTTTTCAATTTATCATTTTCTCCTGTATTTCCTTGTCAACTGACCCTGCTTCCACAGCTGTTCGACTTACCAAACAACTCTCTTCCATTCTGTTTTTTTAATTAATTTATCTCTAATAGAAAGTTTATTCTCACACGTGAGAATGTAGGAAGTGTGATCGATTAACAGGCAAAAATCACTGCTCACACAAATTCTCCCACTGATTTTGCCGCTTCTCAAACGTCAAATGATTTCTCACTTCATTCCCACAGACAAGTGACCTGTTTTTATAAAGCATGCACACGTGATCTCGCAAGACTTAATTTCTCTACAAAACATCACAGGCGCCGTGATGGACTCTTTCTTCTTTCTTTCTCGATGCGCATGACTCACAGGACAGACAAACACGAGGACGTTTGTACGGTAAGCCATTTTCCCCACACTCCCCCCTGATCTCATGATCACAGAGATAGCAAAGGAGGTAGTGATCGTCTTCACCGGGTGCTTCTTCAAGGGAGGACGACACACGCCTCAGCTTCACTTGTGCTTTCGTCTGCGATCTAAGGGTCGAGCATCTCTGTGTCTTTTGGGAGGCTACTAATCTCCGAGTCACTGTCTGATGGTGGTGCTGCAATCCAGAGCGATACCTCGCTAGATTCTGACTCTGATTCGCTCATGTCGTCTAGTGATGGTTGCGTTACTAACTGTATGTCTTTAACATGATTGGGCACGTCATCGACCCGCACTGCTTGTAGGCTGATTATTTCAGTGACTCGCCCAACTCCATACCTTGTCGTGCACTTGCCTCATGGGTTCTTGATCCACACAACATCCCCTTACCTCACTCTCTCTTCTGCTACTTCCAGTTCAGGCAGCAGGTTCGTCTCTATGTCCTTCACCCTGACGTGATACCTATGTATGTATCAATGAATCAGCCGGCGCCATAGAGGGCGAAACATAATCTTTCGGGATTACATCGTATAAATAAACTGTCTCCAACACTGTGCAGCCTGATCTAGCCGTGATTGTTTTGATGGTTTGATGATTCCGTTCAATGATCCCATTTCCACTAGGTACATGGGCGCATCGAAACCTCAGATGTACTCCCCAGCTCTCAGTAAACTTTCTAAACTGCTCACTGGTAAATGGAGCAGCATTGTCAAGCACTATCTCTGTTGGAGGTCCAGCTTCAAGGAAAATATTGTTTAGTTGAAGCACAATAGTTGACTGTATCTTGTGGATGCAGCATACGCCATATGGCAAACCTTGATGGACCGCAATCAATGAGAGTCAGGAAATCCTTGCCAATTGTGGTGAGTAATATCTATTGCTAGCCGGCTCCAGTAACTCCTAACTTCCAACTTCCCCTTTTCTCAGTGAACGGGTGCCGGGTAATGGACTGACATTTCACGCAGTTTTTGACCACTTCCATGATGTCTGTCCTTTACACTCCTGGTTCAACCAACTTAGCAAAATATAGGGTCCACTTGACTCCAGGATGCCCGCTTTGTTGGTGGATTTCCTTAATCTGATTAGATTGACCAGGGGTCATAGATGCGGCACAGGGAGGTTGCGTAGGTTCAACAGTTCTTTTTATGGCATCAAGCCATCTTTGAGGTACCCTTGTAAACAATCTGCCTTGTTTATGCTGTATCTGACCAGGGACACCTCCATCAATAGTGCATATTCATTCACCAGGCTCATGATCGTGTCGAGCCGCCGACGGATGAGTATCGCGCTCGTTGATTTGGTTCATACTCTAGCCCGTCTGGTGTCTGAATCCACTTATGGACGCAAGCAGAATCTGAGAATAGTCGCAGAGTGGATGTCTTCCAAAGGATTGCCAAGTTCATTCCCTTGATCACTGCATCGAGTTCAGCCAGGTTTATGTGTTTGGAGTCCTTTTCTGGGCATAAGCAACAAGCGTCTTCCGCTATGGCTCCATCATGGACTAACGACACGCCAATGGCAAAAGAGCTTGTGTCAACCCCATACTACGGTCCTGGCTGTCAACACACCATCTGCCCCATGCTGGGTCTTTGCACTCTGGTGAGGACCTCTCTAACCATTGAATTGAGAGGGGCATCATAAATTTTGTCATCCCATCCGGTGGTGACGTCAGAGGCTCTCTGTTTGATGAATGCCACTGCAATATGAAGCCAGCCTCCCACAGGAAGGTGTCCAACCAACTATCCACACAATGAAAATACGTTCCGTCGTGTGAAAACACAGGGCATACCTGGGATTTCATTGCCTCGTTTCCAACAAAGGACATTATCTTCTTCCCAGACCTGCAAACCGAGCACTCTTGCACCGTCCCGTAGCCTTTTCTGGTTCCCTTGCTAAGAAGGCCAAAGTTGTGAAGATGTCCTTTTACATGCGTTGCAGGCACAATTTCTTCATCCACATACACATCATCAATATATGCAGATGTTGCCCGCTGAATGCGCTCATCCTTAGTCAATATAGCATCAACAATCCTTTGAATAATTGATGGCGCCACATTAAGTCCAAATCCCATGCGGGTTAAGCAATACCTTTCTCCTTGAGGAGCACCATTTGATAGGGCCAGAGTGACTGATATACATGCACTTGAAGGTATGCTTTACGAAGATCCAGCACAGATACATTAGATCCTGCTTGCTGCCATTCCCTCAACTTCTCGGTACATACATCCGCGTGGGCTGTAAAATGAGTTACATGCTCGTTTAGTTCCCGGTAGTCGAGTACCGGCCTCACCTTCTGTTTTATTATGGGTGAATAACAGCCATTAATGGGATCAGACACTTTGGGGGGGCCCAATTTCCTTCTCTGGATAGGAAACTAGCCATCCAATTTTTATCCAAGTCTGTAGTTCCTTATCGTATTCTCCACAAGCTCCAGGGGGAATTTTATATTCCGGAACCCTATTGTACAACTTCCCGAGTGGCTGCTCGTCCGACCATTTCCAGGAAACTGTCCAGTACCTCATACGCTGGTCGAATTCTGCATGAAACTCAGGCTGTTCCAGTTTCATGGATGCACCCAGAGCAAGGGCAGGCATTAAAGAAATGTGCCTTACCCCTCACCATCAATATGGACACCACCCAATTCTTTGATAATGTCCATTTCTAACAGCAGGTCATAACCAAGAAGTCCCCGCTCACAACCAGGGCTCGTACGGTTATTGTAGGCCCATCACCGACACGTGTACGAATGACACTAACTCCACAAGAGGCTAGCATGCCCCTGCCGACTGTCAGTACTGGAATCCTCTTCTTGTCCCATGCATTACAGCATGCCTTGCACATAAGAGTCTGCATGCACCCTGTGTCTACAAGCTAAAGTGTTCATACCCATTCACGCGCACTCTCATTGTGGATAGTGCCCTATTTGTCAATGATCTGGGGAGAATACTGGCGCTATAATTTACTCCCCTTGTCCGTTTCCTGGACAACTCCTTGCTACGTTTCCTGAAGAGACATGTCCTTACACTGCTTCGGCTTCGGCAATCCCTAGTAAAGTAGTTTGACCCGCGACATTTGTAACTCTTACACCATCTTCTAATGGAGTAGATGCTTCTGCAGCTGCTAGCACCGGCTTAGCATCTTTTTCTTTTAAAATATTGCGGGCTCTAGTCAACAATTCCTGAAGCCCAGTCTCGCTGAGCCTTGACGATGCTCATAGCAGTTGGCTGGTGTCGTCTGGGAGCCCTGTGAGAAAGGCACGACTTAATATGCGTTCAGTCACTCCACCAAATGGTGCAGCTAATCTCTTTAAATCCGCCAGGTAGACGTCCACTGTCTCATCCAACCTAAGCTGCCGTTCAGTGAACTGCTTCTAGCATAGCAAAGGCCGCATATAGTGCCTCCTTAACCTCCTCTAGACTTGGTTCATCCCCAAGCTGCTGATAAACGGAGTAAGCCCCCTTGGTCAGCCTCAATGGGATGACAAGCCTGGGATCATTTATTTTGGCAAAGCCAGCAGACAAGTTCAGCTTTTGCCCACCACTCAACTATCAAGGGTCTGGTGGAGGAGCCGTTGGACTCTGGTATCAATCTCAGATCAAACTTGTCCATTGCAAAAAAAAAAATGCGACAAAATAGCTTGTGGTCGATCAACAGGCAAAAATCACTGCTCACACAAATTCTCCCAACTGATTTTGCCGCTTCTCAAATCTCAAATGATTTCTCGCTCCATTCCCACCGAAAAAGTGACCTGAGGCACGCGCACGTGATCTCACGAGACTACGTTCACTACAAAACGTAATGCTACCGTGATGACTCTTCTTTCTTTCTCGACACACACGACTCATAGGACAGACAGACACTGTAAGCCATTTACTTGGCAAGAAATAAATGTAAATATACAACAGAAAAATGCTGATCATACCAAAAAGAGTTTAGGCTATGTGTGTGAATACATGCTTCCAGAGAATTCACTTGGTTAAAGATATTCAGGTAAGTGGGATTTTTTCATAAAGAAGCAAAGGCTTTTCTGCAAGAATTGTCTTCATGAGCTTCTTTTGCAATTTGGACTCAGGCTGATTACACTCAGGTTTGGTATCTGACAATGAGTAATAGCTAAATCGGAACTACCGTCTGAGAGGGTTGTTGAGATATAGTCAACCTTTGTTCAAGATGATGAGTAATATAGAAGTTGAAGAAGGAGTGGGTTAACTCTCAGCAACTGCATATTTGGTTTAACGTCTATTTTATATACATATTACCCCGCAGCATCACCATCCAGTACGATCCTACTTTATTTTACAAGGCTTATACATATTATATCTATATACCTAGACGAAATCCCACCAATAATCCAAAGGAACACAGTTGACTAAGATTCAACACTCCAGAAATTTCCACTAAAACTAAAATATTATTTTATCTCTGCAATCTCAAGCAATAGATACTGGTTCAAAGTGATCTGAACAAATTGCCTCATCGAAAATCGACGACTTTGAAAGATAAAAATTTCAATCTTGCCACGCAAATATCTGAAATAATATGTTCAGTTTCTGTTTCTGTCGCCTCTTAGATCTTCCGACCACTCTGTTGTATCAATTAAGATAAAAATGAAATGTAATAAGTCCCCAGACGTACCTCTTCATCGTACAGTATATCGATACACTAAGGCTGACTGGGATAGCTTCCGTACATTTATATCTGATCTACCTCTGCATTCCATGTTTAAAAAGGATGTGTCATCTATAGTATTAGACCTAACTGAATGGTTAATTGTAGGTATTGACCATTTCATACCCTCTAAAAAGTTTTCAGCAAAAACCTAACAGCCAGCCATGGTTCTCTCCAGAATGTGCTGCTGCCATTGCGCACAGAAATCACTTTTTCCACTGCTTCAAACGTAATAGATGTATGGAAACTAAAGCCGTTTTCAGGACTGCCAGCAACCATTGTAAGAAAGTAATAAGGAACGCAAGAGAGTTATATGCTCAATCTGTTAAGTCCAAAGTAGCTGAGCAGCGGCTTGGTTCCCACCAGTTTTGGCAAATAGCAAACAGAATCCTGAACAGAAGCGTGTGCTCCATCCCAACTATTATCAATGGACCTGAGGTAATCTCGTCAGCATCAGACAAAGCCAAACTCGTTGTCAAGAACTTTGCAGCTAATTCTACCCTTTGCGACCAAGACCGCCAACCCCCAATATTTCCTCTTGTATCAGAAAACACGCTACGTGATATACATATATCTGTACGTGATGTTGCTAAGCTAATCAAAAACCTTGATACCAGTAAAGCAACTGGCCCTGATGGTATTCCAATTATAGTACTCAAAAACTTCAACCTGAACTAGCGCCCATACTTACAAAACTGTTTAAACGTTGTCTTAAGGAGAATAGTTACCCATCTCCCTGGAAAATTTCATCAGTATGCCCTGTATTTAAGAATTCAGGTGATCGCTCATCCCCCTCTCAGTACAGGCCAATAAGTCTCCTGTGCGTCATGAGTAAGTTGCTAGAATCTGTATTAAATACAGAAGTAATCAAACATCTCAACAAAAATAAACCTTCTTAGTGACACTCAATATGGTTTCCGTTCTGCTAGATCTACAGCAGATGTCCTTACAGTTATATCGCATAGGATTAGCAAATCTCTCGACGGTGGCAATCTTTCTAGGGCAATTGCTCTTGACATATCTAAAGCCTTTGATAGGGTATGGCATAAAGGTTTACTTCATAAGATCGCTAGCTATGGTATAGCTGGAAAAGTCTTCTCAATTATTAAATCATTTCTTTCTGATAGGTTCATAAGAGTAGTAGTTGAGGGGCAAAAATCAGAAGCTCACAGTATTAATGCCGGTGTCCCTCAGGGATCCCATCCTGGGCCCAACTCTTTTCCTGATCTACATTAAATGATCTTCCAAATCATATCCTTACATCATTTGTAGACATTTATGCTGACGACACTACCATTTATGGTACCACATCTAAGACAGTAAACGAGCAAGTTCTCTCCAATTCTCTCTCCTCTGATCTTGAGCCACGTAGTACAATGGGGAAAGGAGTGGCTGGTTACTTTTAATGCATCTAAAACCAAGCTTCTCTCTTTACATCATCAACATTCTAATCCACATTTGTCATCAATTGAAATGAATGGCTCTCGTCTTCAGGAGGCCTCAAGTTTTGACAAGCTTCTGGGCTTGACCCATTACTCCTGATCTTAAATGGAACACGTATATCAAATCTGTTGCCAAGGCCGCTGGAAAAATGGTGGGATCTTTCTATCGATCCAGTAGATATCTCACTGCTGATGCTATTCCTCTCTATATATAGAGCCAGGTACGTCCAAGGATGGAATACTGTTGCCACATCTGGGCAGGAGCTGCTAGAAAGGACTTGGCCTGCCTTGATAGAGTTCAAAATAGACTTCGTAGCCTCGTAGGAGATGTCCCTTTTCTCCTCCTTGCAACCTCTATTCTCACAGAAGAGATGTTGCGAGTTTGTCTCTGATGTATCGTTATTTTCATGGAAAGTGTTCAACTGAGCTTCAATCTATGCTCCCCCCTCGCCAAACTTTCACAAGAAACACTCGTCTAGCTGTAAACACTATCAATAATTTTCCCCCACTCTTTATCTGTCCCTAAACCTAAACGTAGATTCCATGAACAAAGCTTCTTTCTTTAGAACTGCCACGCCTGTGGAATTGTCTTCCGTTTTCCTGCTTTCCGGCTGACTACAATATGGTTTTGTTCAAGTCTAAAGTAAATAAGTTCTGATGAGCCGTTCCATATAATTTATTAAATTTACCAAATTTTCATTACTAATGATTACTATATTGACCAACTTCTACTGTACACCTCTTTAACCCTTATCCTTGAGTGGCCTCTGGGCTTGATAATGTGGTGATGCCTTTGTAAAAAAAAAATAAAATAAAAAAAAAATAAAAAAAAATAATTCTTCCTGTGAATTAGCAAAAAATGTTTGACATATGTATATATAAGTATGTGAATGAATTATGTTTGTAGACCAGCGTCATTTACCAATATTTGATTGTCTGACATTTCTAAAAACAGACCTTTGTCTCCGTCTCTTGCATGCACTAATTCTGACTGAAATAGACTTCTATCAATTTAGATGACAAATAGCAATGAAATTTTATCTGACTTGGACGTCACCTTAACATGATGGATTCATATTTAGGCATCAGTTTTTTTTATTATGATTGTAACAAAGTCAAAGAGTTGCATATAATTCATAACAAGACGTCCCAACAACAGAACAGTATAAAAAATGGAGCAAGATATTTTCATTTGTTGTTTATAACATCTATTTCAAAGTTGTTCTCAAATATTCATCAGAGGCTTTGTCGGTCAGTCGGTCTGTTCTGCTGTAATACAAATATCATTTCCAAATGGTAAATGTGTAAATTTATTAGGCATATATCATTTTGGATGCTTCTAAGTATCGCTGCAAGAGGCTTTATCGGTCATTCCTGAAATCACATTTTATTTGGTCTCTCATTTGAATAAACGTTTGCACATATTTGTCTGAATTAGAGTCAGGTCTGCCTTCTTAACTACTATTAGTATTACCTTGTAAATATATTTTCTCTCACTCTCTCGCTATCTATCTATCTATCTATATATATATATATATATATATATATATATATATATATATATATATATATATATATATAGTAAGTTATAAAATATATATGGTGATTAAGCTACACAGAATATTCCGCATTTCATCCATGCTAGGATTCTTCAGGCATTAAACAAAAATATTCATTTGGAACCTGTCCATGTTTTTTTCTTGTTTTCATATGCCGAGCCCTGATGAATCCTAGCGTGGATTAAACGTGGAATATTCTGTGTAGCTTAATCGCCATATATTATTTTATAACTTACTACATAGCTCTACCTACATATTGAGCACTGTTGAAGTAAATACTTAAAGTTTTATGCATAAATCTATACCTTCGTATATTAATTTATGTGGTTAAATGAAGTGGCCATATATATATATATATATGTATATATATATATATATATATATATATATATATATATATATGGCCACTTCATTTAACCAAAAATTTATTTAATAAATAAATAGAAAATAAATAATAAATAAACAATAAATAAATAAATAAAAAATAAAATATATAAAATTTTATTTACATTTATTCCATTTTGTTATTTTTCTTTTATGTTATTGGCGACACTCAGCATAATCTGGATGTTGATGTCATGTTCCTGCCAAAGCCGAGCAAACGCTGAGATATATATAAAACTTCAAATACTTTTGTATGCAAAATCCGATCCCGCATTTTGCTAATTCCTACCCTCTGATGAGAAGGAAAGTATTTCTTCGAAACTCCGCGGATTAAGGACTATCCACTTATCAAGTGTTTCCTTTTCAGATTAAATATGTTTTTAACTCTTTTTCAAAGTGTTTTTTAACATATTTTATTAACTGTTTGCTTATATATATATATATATATATATATATATATATATATATATATATATAAACCCTGTGTATTGCTTTATTGCATGTCAATATTTTTTTCATTTTTAAATTGTTATGAAACGCAGAGGAAGTGACATTTGGTATTCTGGAGGAGCATTACAAGGTGCCTTATTTCCCTGATTTTTGTGGAATTTGAACAAATATTTTGAAAGAAACGATGAGGGGTAGTGAATCCAAGAGAACTCAAACTTTAGCTTATCCATCTG
This sequence comes from Euprymna scolopes, assembly GCF_053919585.1. NCBI lineage: Eukaryota > Metazoa > Mollusca > Cephalopoda > Sepiida > Sepiolidae > Euprymna > Euprymna scolopes. Next base: position 126,487,935 of record NC_136494.1, read on the forward strand.
GTCCATCAAGGGTTGCTCTGGCCTCATCGGTGAAAAGACATTTTCAAAGCTGGTTTTCATGTATTTCTGAGCCAAAGCCAAACGTTTTTTCCTTTAGTTTAAAACAGGTCTTGGTTTGGGCTTAATGCTTTCTGCAATTTCGTTTAAGACATTGCAACGTGTCTTTCTGGACAAGGAAAGTATTCCAGCCTTGTCAAATATAGCAGCAGTGTTGCTGCCCGGCTTCTTGATAAATTGACAACGAATTTTTCTAACATCACAAGCAGAATCTGACTTTCTTGTGCTTTTGTCCTCCCTTGATTTGATGTTTGGATTTTCAACGAATGAAGACAATGTTCTTTGATCTCTTCCAAGCTCCTTGGCTAGATTTATTAGAGATAAACCTTCTTCAAGGCCTGCAAAACACGTTTCGTTTCACTAGTTGTCAATCGAACCTTTCTAGGCATTTTGGGAGTCCTGCAATAAAGTGATACACACTTAAAATTACCAGAAAATACAAAAATAAGCATAATTTTCAAAATATTTGTTCAAAATATTTGTTCAAATTCCACAGGGAAATAAGGCACCTTGTTATGCTCTTCCTGACCTGCAACAAAGCATACACAGGGTTTATATATACATATGTATGGTATACATCATCAATCGTGATGCACTCTGGATGAATCAAGGAAAACTTGAATGTTCAAGACGTTTTATTGAAATGTTGACGGAGTTACATCAGAACATGATGACTCGAGTGAAACATTAACGATATATTGTCTGAACCAATATCAATAAACAATAGAGTCAAGCAAGGTGACATACCATCACTCACACTTCTTTCAATTTACTTTGCCACAATGCTTGTTTATGCTTTTAGAGACAGTGATGTTGGAGTATATTTGCGTTTTCGAGCTTCTGGTGGACTGTTCAATCTTCGACATTTGAGTGCGAATTCAAAAACCTTTCCATACAATCATTGATGAGTTGTTGAATGTTGACGATGCAGATTTTTGGCAAGATTCTCAAAGGCGCATAATGAAGTCCCACAACAAACAACAACAAGCACTGGCAAGTTCTTGTCGCTTCTATGAATGATTTTGCAAGAGTGTAGCTGGTTTGAAGAGTCATCTACGTGCGCATAGACGCTCTACATCAATCTGAAGAGATGACAGGTATCCGTCAAGAAGTAATACTAATCATATATATATATATATATATATATATATATATATATATATATATATATATATATATTGTTCGTATGTTACTAATTAATAATCTAAAAAAACTACTTTAACGATTGCTTTGAAATTTTTTTTATGACATTTTAATCGTATGCTTGCGTGCTTTTATACACTTAATATAAAAAATATTACAATCTTAAAATTAGTTTTTTGAAGTCGATGTTTCTCAAGCCCAGCCAAATTACAACGGATGCGACATGTTTTCGGTCACGCTTTGTTCCCCCACCCTTTCTTTAACATTTCTCTTCCGGTGACCTTCAACTACAGGCATTCTTTATAAAAAATTTTATTCGTTTTTTTTTTTTTTTTTTTTTTTTTTTCATTAAATATTTTCGATAAAACATTAACAAAAAATACGTAAAAATCGGCATAATATATTATTTTACCAATTTTTTTCATGGTTTTGTCTACTCACTTTCGCCCCTTTTTTTAAAAGATTCGAGAATTTTGGATGCTAAAGCAAACGCTGATTCAAAGTTTAAAACCTTAATATCAACAAAAACAATATCGATAATTGCAGAAGAATTGTAAGTTTCATTAAAAAACAACATTCGAGGAATTGTAATAAAAGAAAGAAGTGACGACTTTTTTCACAACAATTTCTTTCAACTACTTCATTTATTGTAACAAAATTATAAGATTAATAACGATAACTATAAACTTCAAAACTACAAAAAGGAAAACGCAATTATTCTGGCAAATGAATTTTTTTACTAAATATGTTCATTTACTTTATGGATTTATCGCACGTAATTGTTTCCATATATATCTATATAATTATAAAACTCAAATGACCTTGTAACGTGTGTTGTAACCCAACATCCGGTTTACTACTTCCAGTTGCACATGCCTACATAAACAAATAATCAACGCGACAATAAAACGTATTATTTTACTGTATACGTTTTCAGCGTCCCAACTGTATTTTTTTTTTGCGCTTAAATTATTCAAATAGACAATTGTTAATACTTTCTGCATTTTTTTACATCGTTCATTTCCGTATTAGGTTTAAGTTATTTTAACACAATTTTCTTACAAATAAATCTACTTTAACCCGTTGACAACCATAAGAGCATTTTTACAACGTAGATTTACCCACTGCCTTCATTTTTTTTATTCTCCATTTTTAATACACCTTTCTTAAAAAAAACATTCATACATTTTCTTCTACACTACCAACATAAATAAATAAACCCAAAAATATGTTTTTAATTTGCTTTACAAATAAATAATCAACGCGACAATAAAACATTGTTTTACTGTGTACGTTTTCAACGTCCCAATTTTTTTTCACGTTTAAATTAAAAGATGTATCAAAATTTAAATTTAACTTTTATTATTGTATCTACTCAGTGCACATTAACCTGCAAGTATGGCAAACCACTTTCGAAGCCTTTCGAAAATATGCGTTATTGCCTGAAGACGTATCTAGTTACTAAATACTAGAAGACCGAAACATGCTCATGATTGTGTAGCAACACATTACTGCTTATGTAAAGACAAATTGAAAATGTAACTTGCTCTACTTCCGTCCGTATTGAGCACTCTTGTATTAACCTCGTTATATTTCACTGGTTACCCTACTTTTGAAAAATAGCAACCTCAAATTATATATATATATATATATATATATATATATATATATATATATATATATATATATATATATATATATAAAGGTTTTTTGTGGCACAAAATTTTATTACAGTTTTTAAAAGGATAAGTAGAGTCATTAGAATTTGGGGGAAGATCGATGCGGGGAGAAAAAAATACGCTTCACCACATGTTTTATTGTTATACAAGTGCGCATTCGGATGGCTACTTTCGCATTTTACACAAGGCTCGTTCCAAACAATATTTTGGAGGCCGTAACTGTAATAATGCGCAAGCCATCTCTCTTTAGGCAAAAGGAGCTGTCGCATAAATTAGACCTGTTTAAAGAGCTCTGATTTACCGGGAAGAAAAAAATGCATACATTGCGTCATTATTTCTTGTTTCTGCACTTATTTGCATGCAAGTTTACGGTTTTTATTTATTTGTTTATTTATTTTTTGATTTTTCCTAGGTTCTGAAATATGGACGATATGTCACGGGCTATTCATTCGTTTAATTCACCCCGTGTAGTTTTATAATTTTTTTTTCACCCCTCTCTTCGCCTCCATTTTTCAATTGTGTAATTGTTTAATTTTAATCGCTTTCGACGTGATCTCTTGACAAGGGTCGGACGAAAGGTACCTCGAGGTTCTTTTTTTATTTTAGTCGAATAGTCTTTTGACTATTTTTAGTGTCTATTTTTTCTCCCTGCATCGATCTTCTCTCAAATTCTAATGATTCCACTTATCCTTTTAAAAACTGTAATATATATTGTTATAAGGGACATAACTACGTATCGAACCAGATACAAAACAGTATATAAAAGAGCTACCATTTTAAAGTAGAGCGTCTTGTCTTGTTTGCAGCCTTGCATCCTACCAGTCTCGCGTCTTACACTCTACAAGTGTACTCCGGTTAACCAAGTTTCCCAGGGACGAGCGTTTAGCTTTCACACGCTAAGTTCCTTTTTCTTTACCTTCATTTACATTTATCTAACTTCAAAAGCAAGTAGCCATTTTGTATTTGTATTATTGCGAAGTACTAATAAACCTTTTTGTTGCGCATTCCACTTGGCGTATTTTGTCATATTATTATATACCATTGAACAGGATATAACAGTTGGCGAATGAAGATGATTCTTTAGCTCTTAACAGAGATAAATTACCGTATTTAAAGAACTGTGTACTATTCAATGATTTTTTGACGAAAATTTACAAGGATTTCGTTACTGAACTACCATTAGGATCACGTGCGACAAAGAACTATTCGAATTTTCCTACATAAAGTAGTGGAAAGTACGGATTTCTCCGATAAGAACTCACGGAAAGGTAATAAAATTGTACTTGAAAGATATTGTCATAACAAATACGAGGTAAAGTGAACTTTATTTATATTTTTGACGAAAAAATATTTGGGAAACGCAAACTGAATTCGAACCCGGCACCATAGGATTACGAGTTTTTCGAAAGAAAAGAAAGAACTCTTACAATTCTTTTTCTCTAAACAAAACAGAGACTATTGTTATAATTTTTTTTTTTTTTACAACCGTATTTTTTTTGAAAAACAGTTTGTTCGTAATTGTTTCGGTTAAATTAATTAGAACTATTTGTTGTGTGAATTTGAAACGTATTATTGTGTATAATTACGTTGTCGGAGTAGTTTATTTTGCAAAACTTGTAGAATTATTGTTGCTAATTTGCGAAAACGCATATTTACGAACTTTTGTAGTCATTGTTGTAAATTTTGGAAAGACATTTTTTAAGCTAAAGTGGAACAATTGGCTGAGTTGACGAAGGAGCTAATTCTTAGCATTCAGGAACAGTAAAAAATGACACAACAATTCTTAGTGCAGCAACAACAACAACAGCTACAGCAACCGCTACAACAACAGCAGGAAATGACACAAAAACTTTAGAGGCACAACAAGAACAAACAAAAATACTGCAGTGCCAAATGTCGACCCAACAAAAGAATTTGGAAAAATTAATTAAAACCTCGACAACTGAGAAAAAAAACGAATTTTTCTGCAGAGGGTATTTCAAACTCTTTGTCGGAATTTCACTACTCTCCCGATACTGACATTACATTCCCAGCATACTATAGAAGGTATGAAACAGTTTTTACAAGAAAAAGTTACGCTGTTACTTCCAAAACTGGGTACTGACGAAAACACAAAGTATGCTAACTTAATTTTACCCAAAAAACCGGAAGAAGTAACATTTGAAGAGACAATCAATACTTTATCTAGAATATTTGATAAAAGAGATAGCCTTTTCCACTCTTGATATAAATGTTTAAATTTACAGAAATCGGAATCTGAAGACTATCTAGAGTATGCTTGTACTGTAAATTGCTTATGTGAATAAATGATTCACATGATTCAAATTAAATTAAATTTTTGCGGAGTTATTTAAATGCTTGATCTTTGTGCAGGGACTCACAGCACCAAGGGACAAAGATATCCGATCCCGGATCCTGACAATTATGGAGTCGGACCCAAATAGAATTTTACAAAAAGTTACCGAGGAATGTCAACGTCTCATTAATATCAAGAGAGACAACACCAGCATTGAAGAAAAAAGCGTTTATAAGGTACATGTAAAAAGGCAAAGGACCTTTAGCACGTACAAGACCCAAGAACAAAAGACCCCCCCAGAATGCACAAGGACCAAAATTGTGAATGCTGCGGAATTACGAGACCAAAAAGACCCGCTGGTTAAGGAATAGGATATGTTACGAATGTGGTTTCAGAGGCCACAAAGGAACATACTGTGACCAGAAGAAAAGGCGGAGGACCGACAAAATGAATGCGCTTCGCACAAGGAAAGAGAAAAGTCGCGAAAGGCGTATGTCAATGTTCACATAAATGGACATCCTGTAACATTACTCCTGGATAGTGGCGCGGACATCAGCATCATAGATGAAGATATCTGGAGAAGGATCGGTCGACCTGAACTAAGAGAAACCAGTAAGATGGCGAAGAGCGTGTGCGGCAAAAAGTTGGAATTCAAAGGAGAACTGAGGTGCAACGTGACATTTGGTGGTCAGACACGCAAGTCCAAAGTGTACGTGGTACCAGGAAGGAACACAAGTCTATTTGGAGTGGATTAGTTTGTTCTGTTTAACATATGGGAACGACCAGTTAATTCTTTTTGTAATAGCCTGAACACAGAGAAATCGAACCAAGTAGAAGGCTTCCTGGACGATGTAAAAGCTGAATTCCCAAGAGTTTTTGCCGAAGGACTTGGATACTGTGTGAAAATAGAAGCCAAATTTGAAGTGAAGAAAGATGCCACCCCAGTGTTCAAACCTAAAAGAAATGTACCTTTTTCATCGATGGACGCAATCGAGAAGGAGTTGGAGAGACTTCAACAGTTAGATGTCATTGAAAAAGTTGACCATACGGATTCACTGTATATGTGAAGAAAAAGAATAATAAAATCAGAGTATGTGCTGATTCTTCAACGGGCCTGAATTATTGTTTAAAGGACCACAATTATCCCCCTTCCGTCGGTAGATCCATTCTCAAAACTAAACGGAGGAAAAAACTTTTCCAAGATAGACATCTCGGACGCGTACTTGCAAATCAAGGTCAACGATGAATGCTCAAAGTACCTGTGCATTAACATGCATAAGGGTATCTTCAAGCTAACGAGGCTTCCTTTCGGCTTAAAGGTCGCCCCTGCTCTCTTCCAAAAGATAATGGATACGATGCTCGCAGGGTTGGAATTTGCAATGGCATACCTTGATGATGTCTTCATAAAGAGCAGTAATTTGAAAGAGCAGAAGAAGCACGTCAGAGAAGTACTTAAGAGAATGGAGGTGTTTGGTTTCAGATTGAGTCCGGAGAAATGCGATTTCTTCATGAAAAGGATCAAATACCTGGGTCAAATAATTGGCGAAGATGGACGAAGGCCAGATCCAGAACGGACCGAAGTAATCGAAAAGATGCCTGCCACAGACTCAGTGCCAAAACTACAATCATTTTTGGGAGTGGTACAATATTATGCGATATACATCCCTAATGTCCATAATTTGAGAGCTCCTCTTAACGAGCTACTAAAAAGGCAGTAGATGGAATTGGACAAAGGAATGTGAATTTGCTTTCCAGAAAATTAAGAAATGTCTACTGTCAGATCTGGCATTAGCGCATTTCGATCCAGAAAAGGACATGGTACTAGCAACGGACGCCAGTGATTACGGAGTTGGTGCTGCATTACTCCATAAGTATGAGGATGGAACAACAAAAGCAATCGCTCACGCGTAAAGAACTTTGATTGCAGCTGCGAAAAACTATAGCCAGATTGAAAAGGAGGCTCTCTCGATAATATTTGGAGTCAAAAAGTTTAACCGTTTTCTCCATGGACGAAACTTCATATTACAGACGGATCATAAACCGTTAATCACGATATTTGGATCGAAGAAAGGCATCCCTACGCATACCGCAAATCAACTACAGCGATGGGCTGTAACTCTCTTAAACTATCAGTTTAAGATGGAGCATGTATCATCAAAACAGCTAGGACACGCGGATGCACTGTCAAGGTTGATTCCAAAAAGAAATGAAAGTTTCGAAGAGACGGTAATTGCAGCTCTTAAAGATGAAAGCGAATGCTCAAATTCAATGTGCAATATAATCCGTGAACTCCCGGTAACTCTAGAAGAGATTAAAAAAGAAACTGCAAAAGACGTTTTCATAAAGAAAATGAAAAACCAAGTAGGACAGACGGAAAGAAATAAAAAGGACAAATTACACCTTTTTCCATTTGCGAAGATGTACTCATGTATGCTGATAGAATCGTAATTCCACAGGTATTACGAAATAAAATTCTAAAGGAATTTCACATAGGTCAGCCTGGCATTTCAAGGATGAAATTCCTAATTAGAGGTTACGTATATTGGCCTGGTATTGATAAGGAGGTAGAAAACTGTATCAAAGCGTGCAAATTATGTCAGTTAGCACCCCGATACCCTCCGGTAATAACGACCCCGTGGCCGAAGACGGACTTGCCCTGGTCACGTCTGCATATTGATTATGCGGGACCCCTAAATGTTTTGTTTTTTTACTTAATTGTAGTGGACTCTTTCTCCAAATGGCTAGAGATATTAAAGATCAGACATCCAACATCAAGGAACACTATAAGTGAACTTGACGAAATTTTCAGCCGGTTTGGTGTACCAAAGACCATAGTGAGTGACAATGGTACAGCAGTCACAGGTTACGAATTTAAGAATTCTGTTACTCACTGGATATACAACACATCATTACACCTATTTACCATCCTAGGTCGAATGGGTTGACAGAGAAATTTGTGGACACATTTAAGCGGGCATTAAAGAAAAATATGAACATTGACACAGATGAGCGAACAATACAAACATTTCTAGCGATTTACAGAGTAACCCCAAATCGAAACAATGATGCAAATTCATCCCCTGCAGAACTTATGTTCGCCAGAAAAATTAGATCAATTTTCGATAGACTTCTACCGGATAAAAAGAAAGTTGCTAGAAAAGAAAACTTTAATGTAAAGTACTATTCCGCAGGAGATAAATTTATTTTAAGAATTTTCAAAATGGGAAAAATCATTGGGAGGACGGTATTGTTAAGAAAAGAATTGGGAGCATGGTCTATACTATTCAAGGTCCCAGTTTTGTCTGTAAAAGACATATTAATCAAATCCGCTCCAGAATTTCGGAAAATACAGAGGAAATCCCAATGGAAACGTTGTGTGACACATTTGACATTCCAAAACCGGTGTGTATACACGGACCCATGAATGTATCCCCTGAGCCTTCCATACGGGCTGGACAGAATTCTTTACCACAGGAAACTCTGACCAAAAGGAAAAGCTCACGTAAAAGGAAAGTCGTCAAATATTTAAGCCCTGATCCTTAACGGAAGCGATATTAAAACTAAAATCGGGAAGATTTCAGCTTCTGGGAGATATGTTATAAGGGACATAACTACGTATCGAACCAGATACAAAACAGTATATAAAAGAGCTACCATTTTAAGGTAGGGCGTCTTGTCTTGTTTGCAACCTTGCGTCCTACCAGTCTCGCGTCTTACACTCTACAAGTGTACTCCGGTTAACCAAGCTTCCCAGGATCGAGCTTTTAGCTCTCACACGCTGAGTTCCTTTTTCTTTATTTTCAGTTACATTTATCTAAGTTCAAAAGCAAGTAGCCATTTTGTATTTGCATTATTACGAAGTACTAATAAACCTTTTTGTCACGCATTCCACTCGGCGTATTTTGTCATATTATTATATACCGTTGAACAGGATATAACATATATATATATATATTTTTTTTTTTTTTTTTATTACATTTTCACCCCAAACAAGGCAAATTGCCACTTTGGTGTAGGGGGCTACTATCAGGGGCAACAACTACAGGGGTACTATGTAGGGATTTGGGCAGCAAGGTGTCGGTTCACGTTACACTTGAACTTCTGCACGTCAGTACTGTTGGGGAAGCAGGGACCTGGAATGGAATTCCAGAGTCTTGCGGTTCTGGGGAAGAAACTATTGGAGTAAAAGATCTTTTACATCTAGGGACCTCTACAGTGTGGGGGTGGGATCTAGTAGCCTGTCGGGTTTGTCGAGGGTGCTCGCGTCGTGGGGGCACAAGTGATTGCAGTTCATCAGAGCATTCACCACTAAAATACTTGTAGAACAGGCAGAGGGATGCAACATTTCGTCGATGGGACAGAGGCTGAAGCTTAGATGCCAGTTCAGGGCCTATAAGATTTGCGACTCTCTTTTGAACCTTGTCAAGGAGCGAGAGACTAGTAGCAGATGCACCAGCCCAGATGTGGCAGCAATACTCCATACATGGGCGAATGGTGGCCTTATAGAGGTACAGGATACTTTCGGGTGTTAGTAGTTGTCTAGCACGGTAGAGAGAGCCTACCTTTCTTGCAGCGGCCCTGGCAATGCCTTCAATGTAATTGTTCCAACTCATGTTTCCTGTGAACGTTAGGCCAAGGAGTTTGAAAGATGGACTCTCAGATAAAGAGTCGTTGGCCATTGCTATTGGTGGTAGAGAGGGTTTCTTGTAATTATTGAATGAAACTAGTTTAGTCTTGGCAGCATTGAACGCGACCAACCACTTTTGTCCCCATTCCACTACAGATTGGAGGTCCTCCCTTAGTGTTTCTGCCATTTCTTTAGAAATGTGTTCATTCGTCTTCCTGTCGTGTCTGCCATAGAGTGTAGTGTCATCAGCATATATACCCATCTCAGAGGCAATGTTGTCGGGGAGGTCATTTATGAATATCAGGAACAATAGAGGTCCAAGGATAGAACCCTGGGGCACTCCCGCATTTATATCATATTGTTTAGATGTGCGACCGTCGAGGACTACCTGGATTTTTCTCTTATCTAAGAAGGATTTAATTATGTTAAGTATTCTACCAGTGATACCGTATGATCTGATTTTACTGAGGAGACCCTCATGCCATACCCTGTCAAAAGCCTTAGATATATCTAGAGCTACCGCTCTGCCTTCCCCCGCTTTGTCCAGTGATTGGTATATACGTTCAGAGATCACGGTGAGGATGTCTGCTGTGGAACGGGCTTGTCTAAATCCATATTGTTTGTCAGTCAGTAGTTTAGCGTCTGTAAGATGATGGACTAGAGCATGGTTATATATATATATATATATATATATATATATATATATATATATATATATATATATATATATATATAAGTACTGTAATATTTTTCTACTTCGCTTACTATAATATACTGATGCTTTTGTCTCACTTGTAAACCTTTTTTTCTGCCATGAGACATGAATGCCGGATTTCTTAAAAAAAATTGGATATTTTTTAATTTCGTATTTCAATTCATTGTGGGTTGAATATATAACATCAAACGACTCATTTTTAAAATCAATAAAACCTTGTGGAATGTTGTTTGCTGAATCTTATATACTCAGCGTGTGTATACTGCTATATATGGACATACATGCATATCCATGTTAGATAGATGAATTGCCCACATGCAGAATTTTATTAAGGTCACTGTCAACAGTTTCACCCACTTTCTCTCTGTGACTAAATCTAAACATAAGTTCCATGAACAAAGCTTCTTTCCTAAAATTGCCCGTCTGTGGAACTTTGTTCCGCTAGGCTGCTTTCCGGTTTGCTACAACATGGTCATTTTCATAATAGAAACAATTTCTTCCTTAGACGTCACCTTAAATTGTCAACTTCTATGCAATTTCCATCACTTCATGTTCAAACGCTATTTCAATGAGAGACCAAAGAAATATGATTTCAGGAATGACCAATAGAATTTCTTGCAGCGATACTAAGAAACAACCAAAATAATATTTCCACTTACACTTACACTATTGGAAAGAATGTTTTAAATTATAGTACACCCGACCAATTGACCAACAAGTGGACATTTAAGGTCAACTTTTAAATTAGATGCTACAACAAATGAAAATATATTCCTCAGTTTTATACTGTTCTCTTGTTGGAATGTCCTTGCTATGGATAATATGCAACTATTTGACTTTGAGACAAGTACAATAAAATATATGAATCCGTCACGTCAAGATAAAAGTTGATTGCTATTTGTCATCTAAATTGATATATGTCTATTTCAGTCAGAATTACTCAGTGCGTGCAAGAAACGGAGACAAAGATCTGTTTTTAGAAATATTTTAGAAAATGTCAGACAATCAAATATTGGTAAATGAAGCTGGTCTACAAACATAATTCATTCACATACTTATATATACATATGTCAAAAGACTTTTACTAATTCACGGGAAGCATTATTTCAGATTATTGCGTGGGAAGTTTGAAAATCTATTTTTATTTTTCAAAGTCGTTGATTTTCGATGTGGCAATATGTTCAGGTCTATATGTGATAATTTGAGATGGAATGATGAAATAATAGTTTTATCTTTCGGATAGATATATATTAGTTGAAGTTGCCCCTTATGTGTGTGTGTGTGTGTGTGTGTGTGTCTCATGCATCAAAATCAACAGAAGAGTCCCATATATATATGTTGTATAGTTCATTATTATTATTATTATTATTATTATTATTATTATTGTTGTTGTTGTTCTTGTTGTTGTTGTTATATTTATTGTTCGTTGCTAGGACTTATTAAGAGGTGTGTTGAGAGACTTAGAGTCTTAGAGAGAGATGATGTTGTTGAGAGAGATGTTCGTGTTATGAAGAGATTCATATATATTAAATTTCATACTTAGAAGTGTAGAAGCTCTTAGAGTGAGGAGACATTGTGTATGTTAAGACATTTTAAAACATATGATATACAAGACAAATAATGAGAATTTTCACTTTACCTTTTGGTAGAATTACAACACAAAGACGACGTTTATAAAAACACATGATGGGTTTATTTCTTCTCCCGACCGGTCGTGGTTTTCATAGTCAAGAATTCAAGTTTCACATTCTAAGTTTCAAAGGTGACCGTCTCGCTTCTAGACGTTCGAATCCCATGTCTAGATTGTCGTCTGTCGTCCTCAGACTCTCTCTCCGACTCTCCCTCAGCTTCTTCCCGCTTAACTCTAAAGTTTCTAACTATATCGAGAACTTTCCATTTTCCATGACGTCATACACATGTTAAAACATGTGTCTTCTTTCACGTGTTCTGGAAATGCGTGTCCAAAACTTTTTCCTTTGTTTACAAAAGGAATTTTAACCTATATTCCCAGTAACCTATATTTCCAATATGTTAAAAACATGTTTATTAAATTATCTTATAGTTGCATTCTTCAATTGAATTTCATAACAGAATTGATAATGCATATTCTTTTCTTAAAACTATTTTATCTCTAAGCTAAACAATGGTTTGTTTTTTACGTTCCATTTGCTAATTCTCTCTCGTAATCTATTTCTAAACCTAAATTACGAGGTTCGAATTTCGTCTATTCTATTTCATTTTCATTTTAACTAAATCTCTCTATTTTTATACTTACATGAAAAGGGGACAGCCCTTAGCATGTCATTCATATATATATATATATATATATATATATATATATATATATATATATATATATATATATATATATATATATATTTATATATATATATATATATATATGCTGTTCCTTTAAAAATTAACTATGTTTGTAACTTTTTTTCAGTGTTTTTTAACATGTTTTATTAACTATTTGCTCTTATATATATATATATATATATATATATATATATATATATATAAATATATATATATATATATAAATATATATATATATATATATATAAATAATATATATATATATATATATATATATATATATATATATATATATATATATATATATATATATACTAGCATTTCAGCCCGGCGTTGCTCGGGTGTTTTGACGTGTATGTTGAGTGTAAAAAAAAAAAAAAAAAAGTGGTAGTAGGAAGGCAGGCTCAAACCCGTACTGCAAAGGAGGAAAAGAACGGGGGAAAACCTGACGTCTACGCTGTTACGACCACCGCCAAACCGGAAGTGACATTTTTTAAAATTAAGGCTAGACAATCGAATGGAGAGGATGACATTAAAATTATCGGCGAAAAAAGCGACTCCCCCCTGTAGAAAAGTGCCCAGTTTAAGGTGAAGATATTAATGTTTTTAGCCAATTTTTCGATATTTGAAGTTTGAAAGGTGAAACTTCAAAACGATACTGATCTTGAGAAATTCCGTCGCCTTTGTCGAAAGTGTTGGGCAGACGTGCAAACATAAACATACATACATACATACATACATACATTTATATATTGGTAATTAAACATTTTCGACCCAAACCGATGAAAAAGCTTGCCCTATCTCTGAATACAATTTATGTAAAATTTCAAATGTTTAGACCAGAAATTGTCTGAGTAATTTGGTAGAGACCGCAGAGGTCAAATTTTTTTTAACTTTGACCCCTATTATGACCCCTTGACATTTATTGTTTTGGGCTCAAATCAAGTTACTAAGTTAGACCCAGGTCCAAGAAACCTATATCTTTCAAGTGTTTAGACCCAAAATTGACAGAGGACTTTGGTAGAGTTCTCAAGGGCCAAATCGTTAAACTTTGACCCCTTCACAGCCAAATTTCCGGCCGAAAACCGATCACAAATATGTTCCCAAATCTCAGTAGCCTGCATATCAAGTTTTGAGTCTGTAGACTACAAATTGACAGAGTTATAGCATAGGAAAATGTACAGAGACAGACAGACACACAGACATTTTCACATTTATAGATATATAGATAGATAGATAGACTAATAGATTAAGCAAAAATATATAGGTATACATAAATATATAGGGAAACAATTTTTTGTTTATGGTAAAGATTTTATGCAAATATTATGCAAGAAAAATCATATAGAATATCTGCATGAATAAAATTACATGTAATAGTTAACTAAAGATGATCATCCCATAAGAAAACCGAAAAATCTAATAGGGAATTGATTAAAATGAATGTTTAAAAGAATATGCAAATTAGCTAGATCTTTTGCTAGTGAATGCAATTCCACAAGCCATATATAAGAAAATTGTATTTTATTTTTAAATAAATAGAAAAGAGGGTTTTTAATATGAATATCAATACACACAAAAGAAAAACAAATTTATATATATATATATATATATATATATATATATATATATATATATATATATATATATATATATATAGACAAATGCCTGAGGGAGTATCTATACACAGATGATTTTACAGAGTCTTAGCTTTGTATGACAGCTAAATCTCCCTCTCGGTTCAAAATGTTGAGATCCAGCAACAAGGAAGAGCAAGATAATATACATATAAATATAAATATATAATATAATATATATGCATATATATACAATATAATATATACATAATATAATATATGCATATACATATTATATTATATGTGATGTTGCCAAGCTAATCAAAAACCTTGATTCCAGTAAAGCAACCGGCCCTGACGGTATTCCAATTATAGTACTCAAAAAACTTCAACCAAAACTAGCACCCATACTTATAAAACTGTTTAAACGTTGTCTTAAGGAAAATTGCTTCCCATCACCCTGGAAAATCTCATCAATATGCCCTGTATTTAAGAATTCAGGTGATCGTTCATCCCCCTCTCAGTACAGGCCAATAAGTCTACTGTGCGTCATGAGTAAGTTGCTGGAATCTGTGTTAAATAGAGAAGTAATCAACCATCTCAGCAAAAATAACCTTCTGAGGGACACACAATATGGTTTCCGTTCTGCTAGATCTACAGCAGATGTGCTTACAGTTATATCTCATAGGATTAGCGAATCTCTCGACAGAGGCAACCTTTCTAGGGCAATTGCTCTTGACATATCAAAGGCCTTTGATAGGGTATGGCATAAAGGTTTACTTCACAAGATCTCCAGCTATGGTATAGTTGGAAATGTCTTCTCAATTATTAAATCATTTCTCTCTGATAGGTTCATAAGAGTAGTAGTTGATGGGCAAAAATCAGAAGCTCACAGTATAAATGCTGGATTCCCCCAGGGGTCCTTTTTGGGTCCAACTCTTTTCCTGATCTACATTAATGATCTTTCAAATCACATCCTTACATCATTCGTAGACATTTATGCTGACGACACTACCATCTATGGTAGCACATCTAAGACAGTAAACGACCAAGTTCTCTCCGATTCTCTCTCCTCTGATCTTGATCACGTTGTACAATGGGGAAAGGAGTGGCTGGTTACTTTTAATGCATCTAAAACCAAGCTTCTATCTTTACATCATCAACGTTCTGATCTCCATCTGGCATCAATTAAAATGAATGGCTCTCGTCTTGGGGAGGCCTCAAGTTTTGACAGGCTTCTGGGCTTGACCTTTACTCCTGATCTTAAATGGAATACGTACATCAAATCTGTTGCCAAGGCCGCTGGAAAAATGGTCGAATCCTTCTATCGATCCAGTAGATATCTCACTGCTGATGCAATTCTCTATCTATATAAGAGCCAGATACGTCCAAGGATGGAATACGGTTGACACATATGGGCAGGAGCTACTAGAAAAGACTTGTCCTGCCTTGATAGGGTTCAAAATAGACTTCGTGGCCTGGTGGGAGATGTCCTTTTCTCTTCACTGCAGCCTCTATCTCACAGAAGAGATGTTGCGAGTTTGTCTCTGCTTTATCGTTATTTTCATGGAAAGTGTTCGACTGAGCTTCAATCTATGGTCCCCCCCCCTCACCAAACTTTCACAAGAAACACTAGACTAGCAGAAAACATTATCAATAATTTTCCTCACTCTTTATCTGTACCTAAACCAAATCATAGATTCCATGATAAAAGCTTCTTTCTTAGAACTGCACGCCTGTGGAATTGTCTTCCGTTTTCCTGCTTTCCAGCTGTCTATAATATGGTTGTCTTCAATTCAAACGTGAACAAGTCTCTGATGAGCCGTTCCACTTAAGTTAACAAATTTACCGAACTTCCATTACTATCGATTACTATATTGTCCTTTTGACTACTCTTTAACCCTGGCCTTGATAAGTGGTGACGCCTATGTAAACAATATATATATATATATATATATATATATATATATATATATATATATATATATGTGTGTGTGTGTGTGTGTGTAATATAATATAATATAGATACATATAGTAATGATGAAACGCGGAATATTCTGTGTAGCTTAACCTATTTTATAATATATCTACAACTAAGTAAATACATAAAGTTTACGCATAAATCTATATTTTCCGTTAATTAATTTATGCGGTTAAATGACGTAGTCATATATATATATATATATATATATATATATATATATATATATATATGTGTGTGTGTGTGTATATATAATATATAATATATATATGTATATATAATATATATAATATATAAGTATATATAATATATATAATATATATGTATATATAATATATATATATAATATATATAATTTATACATATGTGTATATATAATATATATAATATACATATATACATATACATATAATATATATAATATATATATGCACATATATATGTATATATAATATATATATATAAATATATATATGTATATAATATATATATGTATATATAATATATATGTATATAATATAAATGTATAATATATATATAATATATAATACATATATAATATATATATAATATATATAATACATATATAATATATATAATATATATAATATATAATATATATATAATATATATAATATATAATATATATGTAATATATACCTATAATATATACATATATATAATATATACATATATATAATATATAAATATATATAATATATACTTATATATAATATATATACATGTATATAATATACATATAATATATATACATGTATATATTATATATATAATATATATAATATATATATAATATATGCATATATAATATATATGAATATATAATATATTTATACATATATATAATATATATAAATATATATAGTATATATACATATATATAACATATACATATATATATAATATAATATGTATGCATATATATAACATATACGTATATATATAATATAATATATATGCATATATATAACATATACATATATAAATAATATAATATATACATATATACAATATAATATATACATATATATAATATAATATACACATATATATAATATATATAAATAGATATATAATATATATACATATTTATACATATATAATATATATAATATATATATACATACATATAATATATATACATATATATAATATATATAGATATAATATATATATGCATATATACATATATAATATATATGCATATATATAATATATTTATACATATATATGATATATATACATATATATAACATATACATATATATAATATAATATATACATATATATATAATATAATATATACATATATATAATATAATATATACATATATATAATATATATAAATAGATATATAATATATATACATATATAATATATATATACACATGTATAATATATGCATACTTATATATAATATATATAATATATATACACACATATATAACATATATACATATATAATATATATATACATATATAATATATATACATATATATACATATATAATATATATATACGTATATATTATATATATGCATATAAATTATATATATGCACATATATAATATATACATATATGATATATATTTATATAAATTTACTGAATTATACTAACCCCGTAAAATTCGGTATATTACAAACAAGTAATATATATATATATATATATATATTATATATACATATATATAATATATATACATATATATATGATATATATATGTTATATATAGATATATATGATATATATACATATATATAATATATATGCATATATATGATATATATACATATATATAATATATATACATATATATAATATACATACATATATATAATATACATACATATATATACATATATAATGTATGCATAGATATATAATATACATATATATATAATATATATTATATATGTATGTAAATATACATATATATAATATATACATATATAATATACATATATAATATATATGCATATATAATGTATATATAGATACATAATATACATATATAATATATATACATATATAATGTATATATATACATAATATACATATATAATATATATATATATATATAATATATATTCATATATATATAATATATACATATATATATAAGATATGATGATGGCAGCAAATTTGTTTTCAAATATAGCCAGTATTTGATGTAGCATATTCAATTAATTTGGCGAATAGAGTCACATGTTTATATATATATATATACTTATATATATATATATATATATATATATATATATATATATATATTTATATATACAGAAGCATATGACTCTATTCGCCAAATTCATTGAATGTTTTGCCGTTTTAGGCTACAGTCATCCTTTTTTTGTCGAGATAGACACTGATGGCAAAATGTGTATCTAATTAAGGCTTTTATAGTGAGGAAAGACTTTGCACTGAGACAATCGCACTCTACAAACAACTGCCACATTGAACTAGAAAGAAGAACAAGTCAACATCATAGGAAGCAGCAGTCGCTGCAAATTTTATGTCAGAGTTTTCCGTCTACTAGAGAGGTTTCCTTTACCATAGCTTTCAGGAGCCCCCTCCACCCACCATGCCATTTGATCCATAGGTTGCTGGGCACCAGTGCATACTCCACAGCCCGGTATGTCAAGTTTGTCATAGCTGACAGGGCCTTAGTTCCTCTAGAAGTTTCTATCAGGGATGTCTCACCCGTAGCCTTTGGGTAAAAGAACCTTGGCCCACAAGGCAGTGGAGGTCCAGTTATACGGCGCAGGACACTCGCCGTTCATCAGAAGCCCGTCCGTGTTTCAGTGGGCACAAGTGCGCGTGGGGTTGGTTTGTCTGGGAGAAGCACAGTATGACGCTAAGACATTTGTATGTTTTTAGTACACGTCTACACCAGACCTTGACCATACATATATACATACATATATAATATATATACATATATATATGTATATATATATATATGTATATATATATATGTGTATATATATATATATATATATATATATATATATATATATATATATATGTATATATCTATATATTAATAACAAGAAGAGTGTATTGCTCTTTAAAAACCACTAAGGTAGCGAGGAAAAAAATAATAAGTATAAAAGCGTTTCTACCTTGTTCCTATTTACAATGCCTCCCCACGGGGCAGAGTTATATATATATATATATATATATATATATATATATATATATATATATATATATATGTGTGTGTGTATGTATATGTATATATATATATGTATGTATATGTGTGTATATATTTATGTCAGGTCATGCTATATGCTACTGGTACCATGTAACCCAGTACTACCTGCCACATGGTCGGGCCACCGGCGACTAAACCGGTTCCCCCACCAGCTTGTCTGGTGAGGAGGGTGGCTAGTCTCCCTGAAGGATTAAAAACAAGACCTTTCAAAGGGCGGATGAACCCTTCTTTGGGGGGGTCAACGGCCAACTAGCACCATTGCATATATGTACATATATGTATATGTGTAAATAAAAAAATTTAAAAAAAAAAATTTTGCCGTGCGGGGCCGTAGAAATCCCTGGCTTGGTGCCCAGGCGCTGGTTAAGCCCACCCGGAGAGATGGACCCGTAGGTCTTGTTAGGCCATCTGTCTAGGAGAAGGACACTGAAAGTAAACCTGCACTCCACTCCGCCAATCAGTCATCTTGCTTAGCCTGTCACTGGTTATTGGCTTAGTGGAGAAAGAGCGTGTTCTACGTGTCGTACAAGCGTAAAACACGGTAATCTTCTGTACAGACAACCCTCTACAAAGTCACATGGTGATTGACAAATGGCGACGTCCACAGGCCTAACAAGCTGGAAGTGGACAGTCATGACTCCACACGTGTGCGACTCTCGACCCATCTAACGTCGTTGTTTAGTTGAATGAACAGCAGCTTGCCTCGGCGAGGTCTTGAGTGTCTGAGCAGCCCTTTTGAGGACAGCACTGCTCACCCTCTCTATAGGGAGGGGTCTAGAAAAGGTGACCCAAAAATTGCCTGTTCATCTCCGAGCTGGCCAGCTTACTGCGGTTGGCGGCTGTTCCTAATAGCAGGAAAAATACCCAAAAGAACAAACAAAGACTCATGATATCGACCTGGAACATCCAAACACTTATTGACCACGATATTTTTTCTTCTAACCCTGAGCGACGAACGGCTATCGTCGCGAAGGAACTTAAGCGGTATAGGATTGTTATCGCTTCTCTGGCGGAAACCCGCCTGAGTGGTGAAGATCAGCTAACCGAAGTGGGAGGTGGATACACTTTCTTCTGGAAGGGAAAACCGGAGGGGGAAAGGAGGGTCGGTGGGGTGGGGTTTGCCATCCAAACCGAACTAGTTAAAGGATTAGAACAGCCATGCGCGCTGTCTAATAGGATTATGTACCTTAGAGCACTCATAGGGAGAAATCGTTTCGGTAGCGTATATTCCATCTACGCTCCCACGCTCTGCAGGGACGAAAAAGACACCATTACATTTTACCAGGAGTTACGAGCAGCCCTATGTTCAACCCCGAAAGCGGATAAAATAATACTGCTGGGGGATTTCAATGCTAGAGTGGGAAATGATCATGAGATTTGGTCACCGTTGGGAAAATATGGTACGGGTAAGACGAATAGGAATGGACTTCACCTCTTACAGCTTTGCTTTGAATTTGAGCTGGTGATATGCAATACGTTCTCACAGCAAAAGGCCGCCCATAAAGCGACATGGTTTCATCCTCGCTCTGGACATGGTCATATCCTGGACTATGTTATCACCAGAAGAAGAGACATTCAGGATGTCTGCAAGGTTCGCGTGATGAGGGGTGCGGACTGTGGAACGGATCACATGCTTGTTAGAGCCAAGCTGAAACTCCACATTAGGAGGAGATTCCGGTCACAAGGTGCGCAGCCACCCAAAAGACTAGCCACAGGTAAGCTAAAGTCCAAGGCCGTGCAGAAAGAACTACAAGTCGCTTTCGGAAGTGCGGACTACGATGGTTC
>NC_136494.1:126514351-126526851 GCF_053919585.1 Euprymna scolopes
CAACAACAACAACAACAATAATAATAATAATAATAATAATAATAATAATAATAAAACAGTAGTAAAATTTGAATGAAATGATAAAATGAAAATTATATATGGAAATAATAGCAATATTGACAAAAATTTAAGAATAACAGGACAATATTGCTATTAAATTAGCAACAGTACCATTACTGCCAACTGAAACGATGGTTTTCAAGCTGTAGTAATAAAGTACTAGAGGTTGTAATTGTAAAAAACATTAATGAAATTAAGAAAAGAAGTAAAAATAATGATAATAATTATCATATTACTACTACTACTGCTACTACTACTATTAATAATAATAATAACAATAATAATAATAATAATAATAATAATATATAAAAAATAAAACATAAAAAAATAGTTATAACATTTATTGTTATCTGAAACTTCTTCTCAAGGCAAGAATGTATTTTATACTAAAAGCGAACTGATTTTCCAATACAAACATAAGACAAAATACAAATCTAGCAAGTGTTAAATCACTTTAACATCTTAACTGTCTTATAACTAGTTTGACATAATTCCCATCTCTAACACACATCAATGTTTCTATTGAATAACATACTGGTTCCTAACTAAAAGTTTATTCTTGCTTCTCTATTTCTCTATTTTCCAGCTATCAAGGAGGCAAGAATCAGCAATTGTTGTTGACTGCCTCTTATACACTACAATTTTATAAATTTTTCAGAAATTGCATGTTCCAATTTCTGTGATTCTAAGTGTTATATCTTCTCCTGACTGCAGCTATTTGACTCTTACAATGATTTCTCACTTCTATGGTTTTTTAGTCGCGAACAAGTGACTCTATAAGTCATTCCGTCAGTCCGTCGGTCTGTCAGTCCGTCGGTCTGTCGGTCGGTCTGTCTGTAACACTTTTGTGCTTGGTCTTTTAGCCAAGATCAAAGTGTAGTATCTGTTCCGGCAGATACTGCAAGCAAAGACCATATGTGGGGTTGCCCCAACATATAAGACCTTGGTCAATGTAGGGGCAACCCTTCATACCAATTGTCACTATCCAGCTCCCCTACTCCCCGGGAAGTTGGTCCCATTTCCCCTTCACTCCTCACATAAAAAATCGGCCTTGTGCCTAATTTGCTCGGTGGGGGAGCAAATAAATACCCTTTTCTTGGCCTTTTGACCAAGATCAAAGTGTAGTATCTGCTCTGGCAGATACTGCAAGCAAAGACCATATGTGGGGGCAATCCCACATATAAGACCTTCGTCAATGTAGGGGCAACCCTTCATACCAATTGTTACCATCCAGCTCCCCTACTCCGCGGGGAGTTGGTCCCCATTTCCCCTTCACTCCTCACATTAAAAATCGGACTTGTGCCTAATTTGCTTGGTGGGAGAGCAAATAAATACCCTTTTCTTGGCCTTCGGGACAAGATCAAAGTGTAGTATCTGTTCCAGCAGATACTGCAAGCAAAGACCATATGTGGGGGTAACCCCACATATCAGACCTTGGTCAATGTAGGGGCAACTCTTCATACCAATTGTCACTATCCAGCTCCCCTACTCCCCGGGGAGTTGGTCCCCATTTCCCCTTAACTCCTCACATCAAAAATCGGCCTTGTGCCTAATTTGCTCGGTGGGGGAGCAAATAAATACCATCTGTTCCGGCAGATACTGCAAGCTATGACTAGCTATGACTAGCAAAGACAAGATGTGGGGGCAACCCCACATGCCTGACCTTTAACCAGCTCCCATTTCCCACCTCTCGGGAGCTGGTCCCCTTTTTCCCTCCCCCCCCCTTCACTCCTCACATTAAAAATCGGCCTTGTGCCTAATTTGCTCGGTGGGGGAGCAAATAAATACCATCTGTTCCGGCAGATACTGCAGGCTATGACTAGCTATGACTAGCAAAGACCAGATGTGGGGGCAACCCCACATGCCTGACCTTTAACCAGCTCCCATTTCCCACCTCTCGGGAGCTGGTCCCCTTTTTCCCTTCCCCCTCCCTTCACTCCTCACATTAAAAATTGGCCTTGTGCCTAATTTGCTCGGTGGGGGAGCAAATAAATACCATCTGTTCCGGCAGATACTGCAAGCAAAGACCATATATGGGGGCGACCCCACATATAAGACCTTGGTCAATGTAGGGGCAACCCTTCATACCAATTGTCACTATCCAGCTCCCTTACTCCCCGGGGAGTTGGTCCCTATTTCCCCTTAACTCCTCACAGTAAAAATCGGCCTTGTGCCTAATTTGCTCGGTGGGGGAGCAAATAAATACCATCTGTTCCGGCAGATACTGCAAGCTTTGACTAGCAAAGACCAGATGTGGGGGCAACCCCACATGCCTGACCTTTAACCAGCTCCCATTTCCCACCTCTCGGGAGCTGGTCCCCTTTTTCCTTTCCTCCTCCCTTCACTCCTCACATTAAAAATCGGCCTTGTGCCTAATTTGCTCGGTGGGGGAGCAAATAAATACCATCTGTTCTTAACAGATGCTGCACTTACATTTGTAACTTTTTCTTGGCAATGGAAGGGGAAACCCTTCCATGCTAAGGCATTTTTAGTCGCATGCAAGTCACTCCATCAGTCGGTCTGTAACACATTTACATTTTCATTTTTTTTTTTTAAGCAAGGGTATGGAGTAACATTTTGGTCTCCCGATTTATCAGAGAGGGACCTATGTTTTCAATGGGTCCGTCTGTCTGTTAGTCCGGATGATTGACGGATAACCGTCCATTAGTTTTTCCTGAAATTTTGTCACAAATTATATTTTTATATATAAATGTGCATAGTAAAAAATTTTATTTATTTATTTTTTTTTTTTGGCGAAAAATCCTGTTTTGCCCGCAGGGGCTCAAAAGGGGTAAAAAATGGCCAAAAATGACACTTTTTGTCCCCTAACATATGATCCATCCATTAGATTTTTCTGAAACTTGCCCAAAATGTGAAGGGCCTTGTTCTTCATATAAATTCAGTATGGGGGGCCCTGGTAAAAGTCTGGTTTGCATCCCGCTGGGACTTTTTGTACTGAAAACGCCTATTCTTCTGGTGCGTTTTCACATTTCTCAACAAAAACTTGATATATATGTCTATATAGTGGTTTCCCATGTTGCTGAATGTAAATATACATGTGTTAAGGTGTGAAACTGTACTGTTTGTCCATTGTCACTGATATTCGGCATTCAAAGTGGCTCATCAGGTGTCAAAAATGTACCAAAATTGCAAAAAATGACACTTTGACCTCTTTATTAGATTTTTCTGAAACTTTCCCAAAATGCGCAGGGCATTGTTCTTAATATAAATTCAGTATGGGTGGCCCTTGCAAAATTCTGCTTTGCATCCCCCAGGTACTTTTATTGCTGAAAATGCTCTTTTTTCATATTTTTCAATAAAAAACTTGATATGTATATTTATATAGTACTCTCCCATGGTGCTGAATTCAAATATAGATGTGTTACGGTGTAAAACTGCATAGTTTGTCCATTGTCACTTGTATTCAGCATTCCACGGGTCTCATAAGGGGTAAAAAATGTACCAAAATTGCAAATAATGACACTTTTTGCCCCATAAATCTTTACCTATCCATTAGACTTTTCTGTAACTTGTCCAAAATGTAACTTTTCCTTGGCCACATGGCTAAGATGAAAGTGTAGTATCTGTTCTTAACCGATGCTGTACTTGTTTGTAACTAATACGTAAATGTGTTACGGATGGACCAACCGACCGATGGAGAATAGCTTTTTTTTAAATGCATACAACGGAATAGCTTTTTAAGTCGTGTGCAAGCAACTCTATAAGTCACTCAGTCGGTCGGTTGGTCCGTAACACATATACTTTTTATTTCTTTTTATGTTTATTACACCACTATTTATTGGTTTTCAGGGTTCCTGAATACGAAAATAACGTTTCAAATTCCCTAAATAAAATAATTTTTGTGATATAAAGTGGGGGATCACTTTTCTGTAATAATTTAATGTAAAATGATCACCCACTTTACGACCAGTCAGTCTCAAAGCCATTCAAGTCATTCTCCAGATCATTCAAGTTGTTTTTGAAGGATTCCAGTTATTTTTTTAAGCATTCAAGTCATTCATAAGGTCATTCAATTCATCCTTAATTTCATTAAAGTCATTCTAAGTCATTTACTTTTTATTTATTTAAGTCATTTCAGCCTATTTTTCGGTCATTTTAGTTTATCTTTAAGAATTTCATGTCAATCCTACATTCACGCATTCATTCATTGCACGAGAGCACGCGACTAATGGCTATTGGCCTTGTTTTATTTATTTGCATTTAACTTATGGCACCTGTATAACTCTTTCTGCTTTTGCAGAATGGTAGCTACACAGCTGAAGAGAACCATTGGGGAGAGTAGGGTTTTATAGAAGTTTTGTGTGGGAACATGTGCTTCAACACTTGCTTTGACCCATTCAGTTGACTCATTTATGTACTGTTCAATAGTGAGAATAATCAGAGATGCCCTATGGAATAGGGCACCTTTATGGATTCCCAATCAGCTTTCTCATAGTATCTAGTCGCTTTGAGCAATGTTTCTTCAGCTTGGAGTCTAAAGTTAAGGGTGACATCTACTAATATAGCAAGGTGGTCAGTGTTGCCATATGGGCTATGGGCGTTCACCACACAAGCCTCAGGCAGTGTAGTCAAGAATAGGTCAAGCTGATCCTCACAATTGGAAAGTGATAGTCTGTGAAAGGGAATGCAATATAGAGAAACTATATGTACTATTCGAGAGATTGGCCCAATTACTGTGGTGTGCATCAAAATCACTAGATTTATGTATTTGGGTGTTCGTATCTAAACAATGTTTTATAAAATACAGTCATGGGTTAAAGAAGAATAACAGAGTAACGCGGTGTTGCAAGGCTAAGGTCTGATCGTCTGATTTTAGATTTTTCTTTCTAGTCAAAGAGAGGGTGTTACAAATATAGACTCCAAGTCCACGCATGTCTGTCTGAGTCCTTACAGCAGAGTGGGATGTATCCAGTCATGTCAAAGCAATTGGAGGGGATTGGGGAGTGTAGGTTAGTTTCACTTACTGCCAGGATATCCGACGAATTTACTAGGAGAAGTGTTTCTACTTTAGCAGCACATATGCTGGGGAATAACCAATTACTAAGTAGACCTAGTATAGAATTTAATAAGATATGGGAACCATTAATCAAAAATAATAGATCATATATACAAATAATAAGTAAAAACATTAATAAATATATATATATATATATATATATATATATATATATATATATATATATATATATATATATATAGTAATAATTAGTAATACACAATGGTATTTACAACTAGAAATACAATGAGTTTAAGCCTCCTAAAATTCGTACCAGAATTTTCCACAAGGGCCCATAGTGCAGTGTTTAGAGTACTTGGAAAAATCAATTGTAAAGAGCGATATTCTCCTGAGATAAAATCTTGAAAATCTGTCAAAAATCTCGAGTCTAACAGAAACATTCGACAAGATACATCGAGTTTGACAAGATACACCGAATTCGAAGAAGGTCGGAGGTTACATCGGCCGAAACGTTGTGAAAATCATCTTCAAGATGAGAACAGTAGTCCGATTAATCCAAATAATATGAATAACCAATCCTTATCTCAAAAATTCAGAAACGTCAGGGAAGCTTTAGTCAGACAGAATATAATATAAGTATATATTAAGTAAGTATAGACAAATATGAAGATTATTTAACTAGTAAAAATACTAAAACACCTGCAGCTATACCTATTAGTAAAATATTAAGTGATGAAAAACCACCCCATTTCAATTGTCCCTAACTGATTTAAATTAAAAGATGGCTATAAATTTATTAAAGGAAGAATTTTTGGACAAAGAATTTATAATTGACAAAACTCTAAAGAATATGTTTTATGTCTAACAAAGAATATGATCCAGAATTCTTAAATAATAAAATTGATAATAATTAGTTTAGAGTAAATATTTAACAGGTTTTGAGAACATTAATTACGACTCTATCTGGTAGAAAAATATACAAAGGATAAGAAAATTTCAAATGAAAATAATAATAATAATAATAATAATAATAATAATAATAAAAATGATAATGATAATAATAATAATAATAATAATAATAAAAATGATAATGATAATAATAATAATAATAATAATAATAGTAATAATAATAATAAAAATGATAATGATAATAATAATAATAATAATAATAATAAAAATAATAATAATAATAATAATAATGACGATAATAATAATAAAATGATGATAATAATAATAATGATAATAAGAATAATAAAAATGATAATAATAATAATAAGAAGAATAATAAAAATGATATAATAATAATAATAATAAAAATGATAATGATAATAATAATAATAATAATAATAATAAAAATAATAATAATAATAATAATAATAATGATAACGATAATGATAATAAAATGATGATAATAATAATAATGATAATAAGAATAATAAAAATAATAATAAGAAGAAGAAGAAGAAGAATAAAAATGATAATAATAATAATGATAATAATAATAATAAAAATGATAATAATAATAATAATAATAATAATAATAATAAAAATGATAATAATAATAAAAATGATAATAATAATAATAAAAATGATAATAATAATAATAAAAATGATATTAATAATAATAATAATAATAATAAAAATGATAATAATAATAATAAAAATAATAATAATAATAATAAAAATGATAATAATAATAATAATAATAATAATAATAAAAATGATAATAATAATAATAATAATAATAATAATAATAATAATAATAATAATAATAATAACCATGGATATGAAATTAAAGCAAAAACAAAAGTACCCACGGTACAAAATTTTGAAGTAGGAACCTTTAGGCTAAAATGCTGTCTAAACTATGTGCTTCAGAAGGACACCCCATAAGTAAGTATGAAACTTATCTTAATTATAAAGCAAAATTACCTAAAATATTGGAATTATTCTTGTGTGCTGGATCAGGTCACAATGAATCAGAATGTTACAGAAAAAAAGTCAAGATTTCCTCGTTTCTTATGTAAAAAAGCGAGCACATAAGTCCAAAAACAAAATAATAATTCAAAATCTGAAACTGTTCAAACCAACGTACGTTATGCTTTAAGGAATATAAACGTGTTATTTGCTACCAACACTGACTTTAGAATTAAAAAATTGTAAAAAAATGCAAAAACAAAAAAAAAGCTAGATGTGTTATATAGATTGTAGTAGCCGGAGACCTTTTATTATAAAAGAAGCTGCTCAAGACTTATATCCAAATTATAATGAACTAGCATTTCAGCCTGCCGTTGCCCGAGTGTTTGGAGGTGTGTGTTGAGCAAAAATAAAAAAAGTGGTAGTAGGAAGGCAGACTCGAACCCGTACTATGAAGGAAAAAAAGAATAGGGAAAAAATCTGACATCGTTGCTGTTACGACCACCGCCAAACCGGAAGTGACGTAGGTTTAAATTAAGGCTAGACAATCGAAAAGAGGGGATGACTTTCGAAAATATCGTCGAAAAAAGCGACCCCTCCCTGTTGAAAAGTGCCCAGTTGAGGGTGAAGAAATTAATATTTTTAGCCAATTTTTCGGTATTTGTTGTCTGAAGGGTCGAGCTTCAAAACGACACTGATCTTGTAAAATTCGTCGGTATATTGGTAGCTCAAATTTTCGACCCAAACCGATTAAAAAGATTGTCCTATCTCTGAATACCCTTTATGTAAAATTTCAAATGTTTAGACTAGAAATTGTCTGATTAATTTGGTAGAGACCGCAGACGACAATTTTTTTAAACTTTGACCCCTATTATGACCCCTTAACATTTATTGTTTTGGGCTCAAATCAAGTTATTAAGTTAGATCTATGTCCAAGGAATCTATATCTAAAATTTCAAGTGTTTAGACCCAAAATTGTCGGAGGAGTTTGGTAGAGTTCTCAAAGGTCAAATCATTAAACTTTGACCCCTTAACAGCCAAATTAACAGCTGACCTCCTCTAACGACATCCCCATCCGTTTCACTAGAGGTTCCTTTGTGCTACGCCCCACTAGCTCCCGATAAGGCCTGTTCTTAGAGTGTTCGAGGACACTAGTCCCCGGCAACACTCTAAGTGCAGACCAGCATTCAGTGTAGAATGTTTGTTATCCGTGGGGCAAGACATGAACACGGTGACGTCATCGGCGAACGCGGAAACCCTGGCTTGTGTGCCTCTAGGGAGAGTTATCCTGTGCAGGACTGGTGTAGTCGCCTTATTCCTTAACTTGCGAAGGAGAGGTTCCAACACCATGACGTACAAGAAAGGTGACAGTGGATAACTCTGTCGCACCGACCGGGAGACGGCAAAAGACTCCGACAGCTTACCATTGATCTGTACTGCTACCGTCGGCCTGTCATATAGTACAGAGATCCACTTGCAGAAGTCCGGATTAAATCCGGCGGCCTCCAGCACAGATCCCACAAACCGATGGTCCACCCTATCGAAAGCCTTGGACTGATCCAAACTGATCAGCGCTGCCTTGGCATCATCATCTGTCCCCTCTATGATCGTGCGTATCTTTTTTTTTTTTTTTTTTTTTTTTTTTTTACACAGTGATCACCACTTATCAAGGCCCGGAAGCCACTCAGGGATAAGGGTTATTGCAAGTACATCACGTTAGTGAGGAGATTTTATGAAGTGTTTAATTAGGGGGGCGGTTCATTAGGAATTTGTTAACATTAGACTTGAAGACATCCAAGTTGTAGTCCGGAGGGAAGCAGGCAGACGGAACAGAGTTCCACAGGCGTGCAGTTCTAAGAAAGAAGCTTTGCTCATGAAATCCGCGTTTTGATTTAGGCACAGATATAGAGTGGGGGAAATTTTTCACAGTGGATTCAGCTAGACGGGTGATTTTCGTGAAAGTTTGTCGAGGGGGGACCAGGGATTGGAGTTCAGACGAGCACCTGCCATGAAAATAACGATAAAACAAGGATAGGCTCGCAACGTCTCTTCTGTGGGAGAGGGGTTGCAGGGTAGAGAAAAGGGCATCCCCCACTAAGCCACGAAGTCTATTTTGTACTCTGTCAAGGCATGATAGGCTGTTTTTGGCAGCTCCTGCCCAGATATGGCAACAGTATTCCATCCTTGGCCGTACTTGGCTTTTATATAGATAGAGAATTGCATCAGTAGTGAGATATCTTCTGGAGCGGTAGAAGGATCCCACCATCTTTCCAGCGACCTTGGCAACAGACTTGATGTACGTGTTCCATTTCAGATCAGGAGTAAAGGTCAAACCCAGAAGCTTGTCAAAACACGGGGCATCACCCAGACGAGAGCCATCCATCACAATTGATGCCAGCTGGGGATCAGAGCGTTGATGATGTAAGGATAGGAGTTTGGTTTTAGATGCATTAAAGGTAACTAGCCACATCTTCCCCCACTGAACCACGCGCTCGAGATCAGAGGAGAGAGAATCCGAGAGAACTTCGTCATTTACAGCCTTTGATGGTCGTGTCATCAGCATAGATGTCAACGAATGATTTAAGTATGTGTTTAGGGAGGTCATTGATGTAGATCAGGAAGAGAGTTGGGCCAAGGATTGACCCCTGAGGGACTCCAGCATTTATATTGCAGGCCTCCGATTTTTGTCCATCTACCACTACTCTTATGAGCCTATCGGAGAGAAATGATTTAATGATTGAGAAAACATTTCCAGTTATACCGTAGCTGGAAATCTTGTGAAGTAGACCCTTATGCCATACTTTGTCAAAGGCCTTTGATATGTCAAGAGCAATTGCCCTAGAAAGGAAGCCTTTGTCAAGAGATTCACTAATCCTGTGGGATATAACCGTCAGCACATCTGCAGTAGATCTTGCAGAGCGGAAACCATATTGTGTGTCACTAAGAAGGTTGTTTCTGCTGAGGTGGTTGACTATTTCTCTATTTAATATTGATTCCAGTAACTTACTCATAACACAGAGAAGACTTATTGGTCTGTATTGAGAAGGAGATGACTTATCACCTGAATTCTTAAATACAGGGCAAACTGATGAGGTCTTCCAGGGGGTCGGAAAGCACTTCTCCTTAAGGCAGCGCTTAAATAGTTTCGTAAGTATGGGAGCAAGTTCTGGTTGAAGCTTTTTTAACACTATAATTGGGATGCCATCAGGGCCAGTTGCTTTACTGGAATCTAGGTTTTTTATTAGCTTGGCGACCTCATGCACGGATATTTGTATATTACCTAGCTTGTTCTGTGTTATAGGAGGAAATATGGGGAGTTGATGGCCTTCGTCGCATAGGGTAGAATTAGCTGCAAAGTTCTTTGCAAATAGTTTGGCCTTGTCTGACGCTGACGAGATAACCTCTGGTTCATTGATAATGGTTGGGATAGAACGCACACTTCTGTTCAGGATCCTATTTGTTATTTGCCAAAACTGGTGGGAACCAAGCCGCTGATCAGCTACCTTGGATTTAACAGACTGGGCATATAGCTCTCTTGCATTTTTTATTACTCTTTTACAGTGGTTGCTGGCAGTCCTGAAAGCAGCTTTAGTCTCAGTGCATCTATTACGTTGGTAGTAATGAAAAAAGTGATTTCTGTGCGCGATAGCAGCAGCACATTCTGGGGAGAACCATTGCTGGCTGTTAGGTTTTTGTTGGAATTTTTTTGATGGTATGAATTGGTCTATGCCTACAATTAACCATTCGGTCAGATCTGATACTATAGAGGACACTTCCTTTTTAAACATGGAGTGCAGAGGTAAATCAGATATGAATGTACGGAAGCTATCCCAGTCAGCCATAGAGTATCGGTATACAGTACGGTGGAGGGGTACGTCTGATGGCTTCTTACATTTTGTTTTTATCTTAACTGATACGACGGAGTGGTCGGAGGATCCTAAAGGAGAATGAACGGTACATGAACATAGCTCAGGGGAAGTTGAAAGAAAAAGGTCTAAAAGGTATCATCTGAAGATTGTCCTGAATCAATCTCCCCTTCACAGCAAAGCTCTGGTCTGGTTTAACCAAGTCAGTGATGACAACCTGCAACCGATTCGCAAGAACCTTGGCCAAAATCTTTAACTCTGTATTTAGCAGAGTCAAGGGCCTGAAATCGTCTAAATCTTCTTCCCCACCCTTCCTCAACAATGTGATCATTCCATGGTCACCTGCCCAGGGATGGAGCCCTTAACAAACCAATGGTTGAACATATCCTTTAGAATAGGGACCTTTAGAATAGGGACCAACATGGGCGACAGCCTCAAGTAGAATTTCTAGGGTAGACCATCAAGCCCCGGGAACTTGTTGCAGCCGACCTGCTTAAACACAGTAATGATCTCATGTTCCGTGAGAAGACCATCACACCTAGCCGCTCGAGCCGCCATGAGGCAGGGCGAGTTGGCCAAATAGCTGCCAAACTCTTCGACCCTGAGTCTGAGTAGTTGGGTGAAGCACTCCAATAGATGCTTTCGAAACCCCTCGCAAATCTCCTGCGTCGACACAAGGGCATGCCCTTCGAGGTCGTTTACTTTTCGAATGTACCCATCCGAGCCACGCCTTAGAGCAGCCTTATGCTCAACAGCATCTACATTTACAGCCTTGTTCGAGACTTTCATTAGCCTAGCCCTAACTATCTGCCCCTTGTACCACTCGCTAGCCAAGTGGTTGAGGTCTTATTTAGCTAGTGCTATCTCTAGGGGGTCCCCGTCCTTCACTGCCTGGGTCAGCCTATTCTCTATATGCTTCTTGGCCTTAGCCTTATCTAGCACGAGGCGTTGGCTGTACTAGACCGAGAAGCGTCTAATCTTAGCCTTGAGACTAACCCACCACTTACTCCTAGTAACCGTCCCCACTAATGCCCATTGGATTATCTCTGTAACCTTCAACCGGTAGTCCTCCAGCTCCAACAAGGTGCTGTTGAACTTCCAGTATCCAGCCAGTTTAGGCCTAGAGCTCAAGTTCAGATGGGCCATAACTAGTTTATGGTCCGAGTGTCCTAAAAAGTGGAACGTAGGTCAAGATTGGAAATCTACATCGCCTCTTCTAACTAACATCTGATCCAAGTAAGTACTTGGATGGGAAGGTGCATTAGGATGGCGCGTCCACATCTCCCGCCCCAGGTGATCCAGGCGAAATCTGTTGACCAGGTTGCACAAAGCCATCAGGTCAGACAGATTGCTGTCACACCACACCGACCCGCTAGTCCCCCTGACCTTATCTATCTTGGGATCAAGGATGGCATTCCAATCACCCATTAAGACTACTCTCTCTGGATCATCTATAAATCCCTCCACCCACTGAAAGAAGAAAGCCCTCGCCACAGTGGAATTAGGCGCATAAACTGCGACTATCCGAAATACACTGCTATTAATGGCAACATTGACAACAATCGCTCGCCCGTCCTCGTCTGCGTGAACAACATTCATCAATGCTGATGGGATGCGATTTACTAGCAAGGAGATTCCACGACTATATGCGTTGCCATATGCTAAGTAAACATCGTAAT
>NC_136494.1:126531851-126544351 GCF_053919585.1 Euprymna scolopes
TTACACAGTGATCACCACTTATCAAGGCCCGGAAGCCACTCAGGGATAAGGGTTATTGCAAGTACATTACGTTAGTGTGGAGATTTGATGAAGTGTTTACTTAAGGGGGCGGTTCATTAGGAATTTGTTAACATTAGACTTGAAGACATCCAAGTTGTAGTCCGGAGGGAAGCAGGCAGACGGAACAGAGTTCCACAGGCGTGCAGTTCTAAGAAAGAAGCTTTGTTCATGGAATCTGCGTTTTGATTTAGGCACAGGTATAGAGTGGGGGAAATTTTTCACAGTGGATTCAGCTATCTCAACAATATGAACACGCACAATGAATATATATAATATCTAGCATCTCACTAACATGATCACTTATATGAACACTCAACAACATGAACACTCTAATACGAACAGTCAACAACAAAGATATAATATACGTCAATTCTTCTAATAAGAACTATGCAACAATATTCTGTGGATCTATGTTAAAAAACCTTGTTAAACTTTTGTGACATATTTCCATTCTATGGAGGTTAGGCGCGAACCAACACCCCATAATTTTATTATACCATATTTCTTCAAGCTGAAACATAATTATCAAAGCGTATTTACGCAGATAGATATGAAAAGTCTTTATTAAAGTTTGTGCCTATTTCCATTCTATGGAGGCCAGGCGCTAAGGCAGACCCCACAATTTTATTATACCATCCCTATTTAAGTTAAAACATATTTATCGAAGTATTATTATGTACATCTATATCAAAAACACTTGCAAACGTTTTTTTAAATTTTTTAATTTTTTATTTCCATACTTTGTGGACCAGGCACGTACGCAGATCCCACAATTTAAATGAATCATCATTATGCCAGATCAAATATAACCATTCCTGTGTCTCGATACATTTTCTATCATTATATGTGATCAGTTTTCTATAATAGTCAACCATATAGAAGCCTATTCGTGACCAGACACACACACACAGACGTTCAGCTTTATATATATATATATATATATATATATATATATATATATATATATATATATAAGTTTCGTGGTTAAATTTTAAATTCTGAAAAATATATAGAGACATATATTCGATTTAAGAATTTATTGTTTGACAAAAGGAATATATAGAAGAGGTTATTTTAATTTCCTTAATCCATGGATTTTCAACAACAGCTAATATCATCAGAGGAAATGAAATGCAGTTAGCAAAATATTCAGCTGCGATTGGACGCTATTTTGCTTTTCAGCACAATTATTGAAAATAGTTTCTTGAGTGGTTATGGATAATTATATGGAGAAAATTATACGAAAAGAGAAGTTTATACAACCTGGGTAATCCATTATCGGAAGGAGTCCAATGTCGTTCGGGGTTATAAATCCAGGTGGGCAGAAAATAGGCCCATGGGAGAAAGTGATATTCCCATATAGCGAAAGCGTATTGCTCCTTATAGATTTTCCGAAAATTATACGGGGCAGCCTTATTCGTTGTTGCGTTGAGTGTGTGTTGGTTGCTGTAGTCCAAATGCTTTCTCGGTGTTGACAAAGTGTATCCGAAATTGGGTGGATATACCATTCCATTGTAATTATCCCCGTGAGTAATAGAATTTGAGCATGAGCACAAACTTTAACAAAGACTTTTCATATCTGTTTGCATAAGTATACTTTGATAATTATGTTTCAGTTTGAAGAAATATGGTATAATAAAATTATTGGGTGTTCGTTCGCGCCTGACCTCCATAGAATGGAAATATGTCACAAAGTTTAACAAGGTTTTTTATAAGGGGTAAGGGTCCACAGTAACATCTTAACTTTAATCTTAATTCACGTTAGCTTTTATTTATTTTTTGGAGTTGAATCATATTGCGTCGAATAAATTCATCTCATAAATTCACGTTCTTATTAAAGTGAAAGCCAAAAAAAAAGAGTCGGAACTTTAGACAATTCTCGACACAAATCTTGTATAACTCTGTTTTTTCCTTCTCCACTTGCACGTGGCACTCTTTCGAAAATAGATAAATAATAAAAAATAAGAACGTTACTTTTTATTGTGTCAAAAGAAGGAAAAAATCCTGCTCACGTGATTACGTGTCTTTTTAAAAACACTTGCATAACCTTTTTATTTTTATTTATTTATATATCTGTTTAAGCTTTTTTGTCAGTGTACTAGAAGGAATTCAGTTGATTACAACTCTTTCTGCGTGTTCTTTACATTACAATTGTACAACCCTGAATCCGACGGTGCAATACTACACCGTTCAATACTGTAAAACTGAAGCGAAGCTGTTCTGCTTGAAAAGGGCGCCATTTTCTTCTTATTCATATTTATATCGATTCTTTGCTTAAAAAACTAAAGTAATTACGTGTTTACTTTTTTAATATCGCATTTTCCTGTTTCGGATTATTTTACTAAAGTAAGTAAAGCTTCATTATTTTTCAAAACTATTTTTGTTTCTTTGTTTTTCGATAGTTCGTCGATATTATTTAGTAAGAGTCTTTAGCAGAAAAGCCAACAAACGACTACCTGAAAAAATAAATCTACAAGAAATAAATGTTACCATAGTCAATAAAAGTTCAGTTCATGTTTTTTTTTGTTTTGAAATAGTTTTTAATGCTCTTTACTTGAAATAATTTCAGCGAACCGAAATTAAAACGAAATTTGAGGCGATAACTACTTACATGAATTTTTATATAAACTACAGATGCCATAATCGAATATTCCTCAAGCACAAAATAACGGAAAACATTAAAATATGTTTATAAATATTCCTTACGTTGACGGAACTTTCTTAAATTGTAAACACAGAATGCTCAGGTGCCCCTCCTTCAAATTGAAAATGGGGATCTCCATTTCAAAGTCGCTGCCATTTTGATTTTTTTTTAAACCTGTTGGTGAATTAAAAAAATTTTTTTTTTTTTTACAAAGTACTTAAAAATACAAACCAATGAACTTTTCTACCAAAAAAGTAACTTTTATTGACTAGCGTAACATTTATTTCTTGTATATTTATATTATTATATATATATCATTTTCTCTTTGTAAGGAAACATCATTTTGTTGGTCACTCTTGTCTACGAATGAAAACAAAGTTGATCTAAAAAAATATATTTTCATGAAAATTATCTTTACTTTCATCATATTTTGCTTAGGGTAAAATTTTTGAGTATCAAAACCTATCTCTTTACAACCCCCTCCTTTTCATAACCTATCATACTTTCATCAATCACAGTTCATTTTCTGTAGGCTGTTTTTGAACCCAGTCGACGAAGTGTACTTCTGCTAGTATATATATATATATATATATATATATATATATATATATATATATATATATATATATATATATACGTGTGTGTGTGTGCATAATTAGTAGGATTAATGAACAATATTTCTGCTTTTTTTATTGTTTTTCTCTTACGAAGGTTGTTTTAAAAGTAAGTGCTAAGTTAATTGTTATTCAAAAATGTAAGTTAGAATTAATTTCTAACCCAAATAATCGGGAGACATGCATTATGTTTTCTTGCGTTGAACTTATCCTTCTTTTAATTGAAAATGATTGAATTTAATATCTTAATTAAACTTGAATTCTAACGTGTCTTATGGCAATTACGAAAGAAAAACTTTTTTATTTATGATTAAAAGAGAGGAAAGAAAATGGTCCAGCTGACCAGTTTCGCCCTCACTCCTCTAGAGCTGAATCAAGCTTCCATAGCTGATCATTTGCTTAAAATCCGTCATGAGCTAGGAACTTCAGCATTGATTTGTTTACCATTGTAAGTAGTGCTTATTTAAACTTTCATCTTAAGATTTTAGAGACTATTCACGTATGAAGAAACTTTCTCTTTGTAAAAAAAGAAAAAAAAATCTTAGGTTTGAATGTGATTAGCTTTTGGGAGATTCCAGCATGGTACATAAATCATAATGGAGCTTTAAGTTTAAATATATAGTTTCGCCCTTGATTATTTTTTTGTCTCCCCGTTAAATGGTCATAACGCTGCTTCATTTAAGTATGTACAGTTTCCATCGTGTTTCGTTTCAATTATCAATAAAATCTCCCGATTGATTCATTTACTATGATGAATCGTGCTGATTCAAACTATCATTTGAAGATCTTAGAGACTATTAACGTCTGTTTGAAGAGACATTCTCTTTGTGAACAGAAGTAAGGGTGTCTCTTAGGTTTGAACGTGATTAACCCCTTTATCATAATGCTGCTTTATCTTAGTATAGTTTCCCTCTTATTTCTTCCTCTTTAAATTCAGCTCTAGAGTGAGGGCATATCAGTCACTGGCCTCATTTTCTTTTCGCCTATTTTAATCAGAAATATAAACACACACACACACACACACACACACACACACACACACACACACACACACATACATATGTTTTTATATTATTCGTTTATATTTTAATTATATGTATATCATTCTAAATTAGTTTATATATATATATATATATATATATATATATATATATATATATCTGTTTTGATATGATAACTCATCAAATAGAATCCATTGATGAGTTATCATATCAAAACAGATGTTCTAACAACAGGTGGTTGGAAACTCTCCATCATTTTTTGACCCAATATATATATATATATATATATATATATATATATATATATATATATATATATATATATTAAATCAATTCAAAATTAGATATATTATCTCTTTACTATACTATTCTTATAATTATTCTTTAATGAACATTCATATTTCGTATCACATGTGAGCAAAGCTTGGATATATGTCCGACTAATACACAGACGCGCGCGTGTATATGGCGGAGGAGTTTGGTAGAGTCTTCAAATGGCAATTCTTTCAACTTGGACTTATTGGCAGCCAAATTTTCGCCCAAAAACTGATTAAAAAGCTTGTTGCATGTCTGAAAACCCTTTACGTAAAATTAAAAATGTTTAGACCCAAAATTGGCTGAATAGTTTGCTAAAGATGGCAACTTTTTGAACTTTGACCTTTTGGCAGCCAAATTTTCGGCCCAATACCAATTAAAACGTTTGTCTTGTGTCTGGATACACTTTATGTACAATTTCAAATGTTTTACTCAGTAATTACTCAGCCAATTTTTAGTCGAAACATTTGAAATTTTAGAGACTGCAGATTTTTTTTTCATTTGACTTCAATTTTGACTCCTTAACATTTATTGACCACAGATAATTTCAGTTATGTATATATATATATATATATATATATATATATATATATATATAGTCATCCACAGTGCTGTTTCACTACTTCACAGCTCACCAGTGCGGCTAGACAAGCAAGTAACTCAAGCCAGATAGCCTAAAAACGATAGTCAGAGCTTCTAACCGTTGCGCTATACGGTTGCTGTTATGCAGGCAGTGAATTAACAATGTTTTGATATTGTCCAAATACCTAAGCTCAAGTTGTTTACACAAACCTATTGAAAAAAGAGCATCGCTTCATACGCTAATGGTAATTTGTATATCACTTTCCAAATACTCAACCTCACCTCAGATAGGGAGCATTATAGTCATCCACATACAGTACTGTTTCGCAGCTCATCAGTGCGGCTAGACAAGCAACTACTTCAAGCCAGGATCGAAACCTGATCGCCCAAACGACAGTCGGAGCTTCTAACCATTGCGCTATACAGCTGCTGCTCAACCTAAGATAAGGAGCATTATAGTCATCCACATACAATACTGTTTCGCTGTTTCACAGCTCATCAGTGCAGCTAGACAAGCAATCACCTGAAGCCAGGAGTGAAACCCGATTGCCCAACCGACATGTATATATATCCTTCCTTGGCCATTATTTATATAGTAAGGTATGACATACTTTCACGTCTTTACTTCAGAAGAAGGTAAAAATCTTAAATAACTTTTGCTTATCTTTTCTTGTAGCAGTTGGTGGTGGTTCAGTAGTAAACGACCCGAACTGACAATCTAGATGTCCCAAATGCAAATCCAGTTCGTTTTATAAAATCACTTTTACTAAGAATGTTGGCAACTCTGTTGGTCGTAAGTACCTAGCGTCTTTCTAGAAAGAATTTTAAGAAGAAAAATATCGGGGAAACCAATGCCAACAATAGAATTCTCGGATTCGTACAATATGATGATCTTTTTTGATCGTTTTGGATTTCTTTGCTATCAACCTCAAGCAATGTTGTCTGATAAGAAGTGCAGTTGGAACGTGTTCAGCCACAGCCACCGAGAGTAAAAAGAAGGCCTGTTAACTAAAAGATGTCTGCAGGCAATGTAGGTAAGATTTGTCAGACTGTCAGATTGTCAGTACTATATGAGGGCCATTTGAAAAAGAGCAATAAAACATTTTAAAAAGAAAAATGAACACAGCTCGATTAATACTAAAACTAAACTTTATTCAATATAAAATATAAATATTACCTATGTAAAATTAAGTAATTT
The DNA here is from genome assembly GCF_053919585.1 of Euprymna scolopes. NCBI lineage: Eukaryota > Metazoa > Mollusca > Cephalopoda > Sepiida > Sepiolidae > Euprymna > Euprymna scolopes. The sequence goes on from NC_136494.1 coordinate 126,538,266, forward strand.
TAAAGTAATATACAATTTAATATTGATAAAATTGAATTATGAATTTAGGGAACAAACAATTAAAGAAACATTAAGCACAAATATTTTTTGGCCTTCGGAACAAGATAACAGTGTAGTATCTGTTTTGATGCTACACTTTACCTTTTCTGTACTTGGTTGGTGGAGGAGAAATCATGACCGAGACAATGTTTATTTTTGTTCCTATCCAGAGTGCCCCTTATTGGGGAGCTGGGTTTTTCCCACGAGAATATATGTTGAAATATTTAAATAACACAACACAAATAATACAGGAATTATATTTAAAGTTTTGGTTTTCTGTTCTTCTATGTCCATTTTTTCCCCATGTTTTTCATCAAAATGTGTAGTGTATTGTATCGCAACACGTCTCACCAGATTTTCAGTGTTCTCCACCTCTTGACCACTTGTGCAGATGAATACATGTTATCGCAACAGCCGTTGTCACTGATTTCTCGTTAGCATCGGCCATTGGTGTTTCCTGGGGTTTGGGTCACGAAATGTCTCCCCAGGGTACCATATTTGAACTGCACACTTCCAGTGGAAATTTGGTTAGTACTCTCCCACCTCGGTTTTTCCATCCTCCCTAATCCTTCACAACTAGTTGGAGTGGCGCCAGTCGATGTCATCTACACCAGTATTTTTTTATTATTACTATTCTTATTATGATAATAATAAGGGTGCTTGTACAGTGTACGCACGTGTATTTTAAATATTATTTCCAAGTTAAATTAAATTTTGGGTTTGCATTACTGTACACATAGATTCGAAAAAGTTGTCAAAAAAACAAATATATAACAAATAAATGTTATCAAAGGCAAGATAAGTTACTCTTCTACCTATCTGGGAAGGTTTTTAGTGGGTTTACTGACTTTAAAACGTGTAATCGCTTCGAAAATCATACAATGTTTATCGATATATTTTATTTGTTATATATTAAACAAACATTGTTTGTTTTTGACAACTTTTTCGAATCTATGTGTATAGTAAAACAAACCCATCATGTAAATTATTTACAGTTAAAATGTTATAAAAAACAAAAACTTGAAGTTTTAAATATATTTCAAAAAAATAAATTATGCCCGGTGCTAAAATATTGAAAATTCACCGATCGTAAAAAAAAAACTGCCGTGAAAAATGCTAACTATATTTGGAAATACTCAGTGAAAAGTTTTATTTATTATTAAAAGAACGGAATGAAAAATATTATATAAAAATTGTTTGTTTTGCAGTAAAAAATAAATAAATAAATAAAATGCAATATTCGACTTTCTCCGATAGAAATTGAAGTTTCAAAAACTAGTTCACTTACTATATTTTGTTAGATTAAAATGCTCTCAGTGTTCAATTATAATAATTATTATCCAAATGGAGAATTGTTCTTTCTCTTTAGAACATACATAGACAATCAGTAACACATATTGGTAGCCATGGATAGTCGGTAGCCATATTTTTTGCCTATTAGCGTGACCACGTGGTTGAATACCGGAAGCTGTCTATACCTACAACTTAATCAGGAAGTGACGTTACGCTGTCTTATGCATCGACCTTCTTCTTACTTTCGGTATCCATGGTACAACACTTAATTCTTTATAAGCTTTTTGTTGCACACACACACACTCTTCCAAAAGTCTTACGAGCGCCAAAATTATGGATATTTTTGACATAAACATAAAAACTTCTTTTGACAGCCGTTTATAATATGTTACCAGCAATGTACCTTAGCGTATTTTTTGACATTCCATTGTTTACAATCAATATCCATGAATATATTTGCATTATACGAAAAGTACTTTATGTATTACTTACTTTTCACTTGCTGTTTACTGTCTCTTGTTTGCAAATTTGTACTTGTTTAAACAGAAATAATTCAATGTCCATTGCTATCTCTCTCTCTCTCTCTATCTATCTATCTATCTATCTATCTATATATATATATATATATATATATATATATATATATATATATATATATATACACGAACACTGAAATCTTTCTAGTTTATGGAGTAGCAATTTACAAACTCTCAGTTCAAAATGTTGAGATCCAGCAACAAGCAAGAGCAAGATAGCTAGCAACAAGTTAAAGTGCCGACCAACTTAATGTGGGTACTGGTCTCCCGCTTTATGGTTTTTTAAATCAGAGATTTGCTTCTCCTAGAAAGGTTGCCTTCACCACGGCTTAAGGGAGCCCTCTCCATCCCAACACACACATACATACACACAAACACACACAGTGCTAGTTGGCAGTTGACCCCGAAAAAGGGTTCATTCGCCCTTTAGAAGGTCTTGTTTTTAATCCTTCAGGGAGACTAGCAACCCCCCTCACCAAACAAGTCTGGTGCGGGAACCAGTTTAGTCGCCAGTGACCTGACCATGAGGCAGGTAGTACTGGGTTACATGGTATCAGCAACATATGACATGACCTGACATACAGCATACATACATACATACATTTAAACAGACAAGTGAGATTTATATTATACATTGTCACACTCGGCTTTCGTTGGAGGCAATAGCGATAATGATAAGAAAAAACAAAAAATAAATTCGGAATTTGGCTCGTGGGCTCCACGGGCTCCAAGTTAACAGCAGAACACGAGGGAAGGGTTTTTTTCCAGTTTAGGCCGCGTGTATAGAAAGATAACCAGAACGACATGCGAGAGACAATGCAAAACAACGAAGGTGTAAATGTAAAAATAGATATTTATTTAACAGCAAATATTACACAAAACAATAACAAAATAAAAAAAATAGGGTTATATGCAAATGAGGGAGGTGGTTACTATACCGAAACGAACAGAGGAAGCTAAATAGTTTCATTTAATCTGGAAAACAGTGCGCAAAGAAAGATTTAACTTACACGATCAATGCGTGACATGGAGGGGGTAATCCAGATCAAAGCTCGATAAAAGAGTATATGAGTTTTTGTTGAAGAGTCGGTGCACGGTGCGGTACTGTCTTCAGGTACTTTGGCCGTGACAGGAAAATGTTTAACATCCACGTCTGTGACGGATGTCATTTATTTCTGGGTGTGGTTTTCAACAGATGAGGAATTTCTTTTATTTTCCTTATTCTTCTGTTCGACGACGATCCATGTTTTCTTTTTCTTTCTCTTTCTCCTTCTCACGAAACCAATCACAACGACAGCCGCTTGTCAACTGACCTTGCTTGGTGAAACACAAAATGGTCAGGCGAGAGACCCTTTGCAAGCTGTGATGTGTCTTTCGCCCCCTCCCATCAGGGTCCTGGATATGACAAACTATATCCGATGGTGAGGTCACAGCTTGCGAGCTTTGGGGAGTGTGGGGCCACCCTTTATTTGCCATTGCTCCCAGGTTCACTCTGACCCGGAGTGGTAGTACCTGTTAGGGTCCCAGCTATGGGTTAAATAGAAACCGACTTGAAAACAAAATATTCTATAAAAAAATCTTTCTTCAAAAGTGGATTCGGCATTAAATAACCTGAAAAGGGATGATATGCCGTAAAACAAATACAACCAACCATCTTTCCATCAGAATATACTGTCCAACCAAAATGGATCTGGTGAAGTATTCTTTTCGCAAACTGTGATCTAAAAATAGACTTTATGAAATGATCCCCTCCGGGTGTTCGTTCAGAAAAGGGGGCCTCTCAAACACTGTTATTCCAAAAAATACCAATGTTGAAACGTCTTCCTATGCTCGTTCAGAGAACGGTCTTTAATGGCTTTTAATATTCTAGCTTGCTCTACTCATATGTGAAATGACAAAAGTCTATATTCCAAAGTTCATTATGTTGACAATCTTACAATTTATTACTTTAATTCAGTTGACATTTACAATTCTTGACAGTATCTGTTTTGTAGGACAAAATACATCACTCAATTATTATATCAATTAGTGAATATATGTTACCCTTAACTCATCAGAAGAAATAGCAACAATAGTTCATTGTACATGGTCTCAGCAAAAGTGTTGGTGTAGAGGGAAGGCTGTATAATTATAGGAAGAATAAATGACATGTTTAATAAGATACACCTTATTTGTTATTTAAATCTCAACATACACACACACTTTATATATATATATATATATATGTGTGTGTGTGTGTGTGTGTATGTATGTGTACATATATATGTGTGTGTGTGTATGTATGTGTACATATATGTGTGTGTATGTGTGTATGCGTGTGTACATATATGTGTCTGTGTGTATATATGTGTATATATGTGTGTATATATATGTGTGTATATATGTGTGTGTATATATACATATATGTGTATGTATGTGTGTATATATATGTGTGTATGAAATAAAATGGAGGTGGAAGGACCTGGATACTCAACGTTTCGCCCGATTTATGCGGGCTTCTTCAAGAGGGATGGTCATTGACTTGAAGAAGCCCGCATAAATCGGGCGAAACGTTGAGTATCCAGGTCCTTCCACCTCCATTTTATTTCATATCATCGGATTTAATCCAGCTCAACAATCATATGTGTGTATATATGTGTATGTGTGTGCAGATATGTCTGTGTGTGTATATATATATATGTGCGTGTGTGTATATATATATGTGTGTATATATATGTGTGAATATATATGTATGTGTATGTATGCGTGTGTATATATGTGTATGTGTGTGCAGATATGTATATGTGTGTATATATATGTGTCTGTATATATATATGTGTGTATATATATATGTGTGTGTATATATATGTGTGTATATATATGTGTGTGTGTGTATATATATATATGTGTGTATATATATAAGTATATATAAGTATAATTCATAACTTTTCTAAATATGCAAACGTCACGTCATCAGTGAAACAAGAATAGTAGGTGTTATGTATAATTTCATGTAAAATAGATTTTCTGTTAGATATTTATTCTCCTTTTTACACACGCACATATGCAAATATATATATATATATATAAATGACAACATTCTATGTTCCAAATTTCAAGATGTTGACCATTTTACCATTTATTTCTTTAAGTACGTTTACATAAAAAAAACATGCGCCGGTTTCATAGTGCAGAGTCATTCATGTAATTATTATCTCAATCTTTTAATTTATTCCGACATTTATTGTTTAATTTTAATTTAAAGATGGCGTAACACATTGAAAAATTACTCCAACTGCTTTTCCAATAGTTGGATTTTCTAATCATGCCCATATTCATTTATTTTCTTTTAAAGTTGATAAGTTTCTTTTCTTTTAAAGTTGATAAGTTTCTTTTCTTTTTGATGAGTTAAGGGTGAAATGAATTTAAACAATTGACTGGTTCTGTGCTACGAAACAGGTACTGTCAAGAATTGTGCATGTCAACGTACTTTAAGAAATAAACGCTAAGATGGTCAACATCTTTAAATTTGGAATATAGAATTTTGTCATTTATTTTGGCTGCTCTATCGTTACATTGAGCTTCACAAATTAAAGGATTGGTATAAAAAATAATTGAATAAACATATTTCCCTGTAAACATATATATAGATGTTGTGGATTTAGGAAAAGGTCATAAAAAAGACCCGCAGAGCGGGTTTAGGTCGAAAAGAATGTATTGCATAAGAAAGTGAATACAAAGGAGAGATTGTTGGTATTTTCCAACTTTAGTTAGAAAGTCTGAAATCTCGTGTTGTATCGCCATAATTCCCCACTATTTAAAACAAATCTTGCATACATTTAAAGACAATTGTTAAAAAAACAATAGAAATAAAAAGATGATTTTTTGAATTTGAGGATTTTTTATAAGAATTTTATTTTGTGTTTATATTCTACCAAAACATTTAATTTTTATCTACGAAATGCCAATCCTACAAAATGGAATCATCTTCCTTGAATTATGGCAAGCAATAATATATATTTTGTTTATATCAAATGTTTAAGAAATTAAAATAAATTTCTTTTGATAATTAAAACAAAAATATCTCCATTTCAAAGCTTTTTTTTTTTGTTGAAAATGAATTCATACGGTTTTTGTGAACATTTGGAAGATGAAGTTTTTAAGTTTTAATTATGATATTTTATAAATTGTGTTAATTGCAGGGAAAGAAAATTGGAAGAAAAATGGAAGACTCGTCTT
>NC_136494.1:126549351-126674351 GCF_053919585.1 Euprymna scolopes
CTGCTCCTTCTCCTTAAGAATATTTTTTTAGAAAACTAGTTGAGTGAGAATAATATGTACAAAAGAAGTTGCACCTTTTTAGGAGAGAAAAGAAAAGTCGAGGAACGTGATTAGTGCTATTTATGGTTTAAGAAATTTCAAAGTTTGTTTTACTTATTTCCAGAGAGGAAATTGATTTAGAGTGACTTTTTCTTAGTATTTTTATTTTTTCTCTTCGATCAGTCGCCAGATTTGAAAGCTAGTTTTTCAGTAAAGCAACCATTTCTGATTGGCCAACAAATATACATTGTTTTGTATTTTTCTATTCTACCATTGGTCAGCCAATCAAAACATATACACTTTTTGGAAGAGATCCATTCTTGCATTTAGCTCATCATTTGTCATCCAGTAAAGCCAGAATACAGAAGCGTGCTTGATTATGAATCCCAGCATACACCTCTAATTGTTTGTTGCTTTATGCGGAACAGTGCACTGTACCTAACCAAAGTACTTCAATAATCATCTGTTTTCCAGAGAAAGCGATCTACACTTTAAAACATAATTTGTTTTCGAAATGCAATCACTTTCCAAATGTTATTAGTCCATGGATTAAAGCACCACCTAGCTACCTCTCTGCTGTTTCTCTACCGAACCAACGAGGACCTGTCCGATGAAATGTGCTGAATTGTGTAACAAAAGTTGTGGCAATACCTAACCACTCATTTCTTGAGTCGACACAACTTGATTCCAGTGACAAGAAAAAATCCAGGAGGAATGAAAACAATGCTGTGATTTAGTACTGACCAGCCTCAACGATGTTTAACTTTGGTGATTTAACAGGAACTGATATGACAGTATGATTATGCTACTTACATTTATGTTCAAACCATACTTGTTTTGAAAATCCAATGTGCACTTCAGCTGTAAACTTTTTATATTTTAACTACGAATTGGATGCAGCAAAAAGAATAAACACACTTTTCTCTAGCACTTTTATATTAGATCTTATATTATTTTCTTGGTCCAAAAAGTACTAAATATCTCATTGTGTCACAAATAAACACAGAAATGTTTTTTCGACTATGCAGTTAAATTTCCGATATTAAACATCATGTGAAATTCTTAAACGATATAGCATATAAAACCATATTCAAAATTTACTTGAAACAGGCGACCACTAATCTATATATTAATTTGCTTGTCCGTACGGTGTCACGTCATCATCATCGCAAACATTAATTAATGAAACGCGTCATCATCATCGCAAACATTAATTAATGTGAATTATCTCCCTTTATTGTTCACTCTTTATTAGTAAAAAAATCATTAAACCCTTTTATTTTCCAAAACTTCCCGAACAAAAAAAAAAAAAAAAATATATATATATATATATATATATATATATATATATATATATATATATATATAAAACTGTCTATTTATGGTTCTGGATTATTTTAAAGGCGATTATGCATAGAAGGTATCGTTCCACAGTTTAAATAGTATTTTACTTACATTTTTAACGATGTCTTCTGTTTATTACTGTAGTGATTACGGAACGCTTATTCTATTTTATTCAGTAATAAATATATTTTTTACATTTAACGTTACGAGTTCGTTTGTTTTTGTTTTTTTACTGTGCCACTTTATCTGTTTTTTTTATTTACTTTTGAGTGAGCCTTACATAACAAAAAATATGTTTCGAAATAAATGTTACAAAAGTCAAGAATGACTTTATTAAATAAATCACCAAAATCACCATTCGCAAATACAGAGTCAAAACATATTTTACGTCTTGTTCTGTTTTGTTTTTGTTTTACGGCATATCAATCCTTTTTCGTGTTATTTAATGCCGAATCGAGTAATTTTGTAACATTTATACATCTTTACGTTGTTTACATAGTTATTATTTATGTTTTGTCTGTTTTATTTTGCTTCTTTTACAGGCATTCATCATCTTCTAATGCCCACCGACAGGGCATACATATTTAAATACTATAAAAAATGGACACAACAATTTTTTTTAATATCAAATAAACACTTTGTTTCATTACTTACGATTTCATTTATTTAAAGAAATATTTATTTCCTATTTAAAGATTTTCAGTATAATTTATTTAACTGAAGAAATATTTATTGTTTATACATATATTTTTTCCATTATTTTTATTACATTGTTAGGTGAAGTTTCAGAATAGTTAACCCCCTCCCCATATTAAGAATGGCTTTCGGCATGATTCTTACAATAGCGGTATCAAAGTTTTTTTATTTTTTATTTTAAAACAAATTATTAAAAAAAAGATACAAGACCATTAAATTTCTTTTTCATTAAATCGCTATTTAGGTGAAGGTTCAAAATAGTTAACCCTTCTCCCCATAACCGTTTTTTATGCAGTAAAATACTGTTTCAATAATTATGGTTTAAATAAATATTTATTCCTTATTTAAAGATTTACAGTATAATTTATTTAACTGAAGAAACATTTATTGTTCATACATATATTTTCCCTTATTTTTTTTACATTGTTAGGTAAAGTTTCAGAATAGTTAACCCCCCTCCCCATATTAAGAATGGCTTTCAGCATGATTCTTACAATAGTGTTATAAAAGTTTATTGATTTTTTCTTATTTAACAAAAATTATAAAAAAGATACAACATTTTAAACATTTTTTTCATTAAATGGTTATTTAGGTGAAGGTTTAGAATAGTCAAACCCTCTCCCCTTATTAAGAATGGCATTTTTATTACTTCAGCGTGATGCTTACATTTTTCTTAATATAAAAAAAAAGATACAAGAAAATGTTAAGCTTTTTTTTTTATTAAAATGTTAGATCAAAGTTTGGAATAACTTAGTTTATAGCCAATTAGCCAGCCGTATTAAAATGTTTTAACATTTAATACCTAATAAGGTTTTCGCTTCAATTGTCACAAGCAGACAATATCGATTCAAAGGAGGTAATTCGTCAATAATTGTTTTAGCCGAATTTTACGGTAAAGTGTAGTGGACTGGTAGATATATTATACATATCCCCCAGTTTGTATTTATTTGCTTCCCCACTGAGCAAATTAGGCACAAGGTCGTTTTTTATTGTGGAGAGAGAGAGGGGGGATGGGGACCAGCTCCCGATGAGTGGGAAATGGGAGTTTGATAGGAACTGTTGGTATGAAGGGTTGCCCCTACATTGACCAAGGTAGATATGTGGGGTTACCCCCACATATGGTCTTTGCTTGCAGTATCTGTTGGAACAGATACTACACTTTGATCTTGTCGCCCGGGCCGCAAAGGGCGGGGGCCAGTGTATATACATATCCCCCAGTTATTCATTTGATAAAAGCAATATTTAATGAGCATGGTTCTTCTTGCCAGGCAATGGGTTTACCTGAACCAACAGGTGATCCTCCAATAGATAATATTACTCGAAATACAAACGGGCCTAATGTTGAATTGTTAAACAATGAACAATTAGAGGTCTTTAATACTATAATCAAGGCTGTCATGGCAACTGAAAAAGTAGTCGCACACAACAATTGCTTCTATTTAGATGCCCCAGCCGGATCAGGAAAAACCTTTTTATTCAACATGTTATATGATTACTTCACCTCCAGCAGTACTGTAACCGCCACTGCGGCATTGCTGCAATGCTACTAACTTCAGGGAAAACACTCCGCAGTATATTCAAACTACCTGTACCTCTGACAGAAACCAGTGTCTGTAACGTTTCTCCTGTATCAAAGCATGCTTCTTTTTTGAGAAAGATAATGGTATTCATCATAGACGAAGCCTCTATGATACCTAATCATGCACTGCTTGCTATAGATAGATGTTTACAAGATATAATGGGTAACGATAAAATATTTGGTGGTGACTTCAGCCAAATTTTGCCAGTAGTGCCACATGGATCACCTACATCTATTAAAGACACCTGTCTTAAAAGATGCCCATTGTGGCATCATTTCAGTCAATTACAACTAACACAAAATGTCAGAACTGACATAAATGAACAGGAGTTTTGTAGATGGCGTCTTCATCTTGGTAATGGTACACTAACGAGCAGTCTTAATGACGTTCCTGTAGATGCCATAGATGTTCCTGATGATTCGGTATGTAATGATTCTCTAATCTTAGAAATATTTGATTGCGGCCCTCAAGAAATGGAAAATAGAATCATCATGACTCCAAAAAATACAGAATGTTTAACAGTAAATGTAGAAATTCTAAATAATCTTCCCGGAGGCATAAATACATATTTAAGTGCAGATTACATCTCCGATGATGATGCTGAACTTCAAAATTATCCTATCGAGTTCATAAATTCATTAACTCCATCTGGAATGTCATCTCACCGACTTAATGTGAAAATAGGGGCAATAGTAATGCAACTGCGAAATTTATCCATAAATCAAGGACTTTGTAATGGAACTAGGATGAAAATAAAAGAATGTCATCAAAACAGCATCATTGCTATTTTAATTAATGGATCTAATAGAGGTTCCACAGTTATCATTCCAAGAATTAAGTTAAAGCCAAGTGATACAAATGTTCTGTTTGCATTTCATCGGATACAGTTTGCAATATGATTAGCATATTCACTGACCATCAATAAAGCACAAGGCCAAACTTTGGATAAGGTTGGTATATATCTTCAACAACCTGTATTTTCTCATGGTCAACTGTATGTGGCATGTTCAAGAGCTCGATCTAAGCACAGTGTGAAATTTAAGGTAATGCAACTGCACAGAGATGATAATCAGGGAAGAAAGCGTGGTGTAACATATACTAAGTATATTGTTTATCGTGAAGTGTTATGAAAACAATCAGGAACCGCTATGGAATCTAACTTGGATGTAAATATGATTTTGGAAAAAAAAAATTTAAATTGCTTTCCTTATATTTAAAATTCATAATTTGATGAAAAAATAGTATACAGTTTGTTTGACTTTATTTAATTATATAACATTGACATAAATTTGATAGGTACAACCTACCTCACATCATTTTGATTATCGAAAAATCAAAATTTAACTGTACTTCGTAAGATTTACAGAAACACTTCATTTTATATGCATGTAATACACAAGAATCTGAATATTATAACAGATTACAATGTTTTTATGGAAAAAACGTTTGTACAGAAAATTCAAAGTGTTCTATTTATATTATCAGGAAGTTGTGATGCATTAATTGAAATCTATATCAATAATTCGACTTAAAAAATATTTGTGAATTTTCAAATCTTCATTGAATAAAATTCAAAATAAATAGAAAAATGTATGTAAAAGTTGACGGTTGCTTATTTAACTTCATTAAAAGCTATCAAAGTCAACCAAGAGCTGCTCAATATTCTGGCTTAATGGATCATTTAGCAAGGAATGGAGATGGCGATTCCGGTGTACCAGTTATTCTACCATCTTCATTTACAGGAAGTCCTAGGAATCTTCAACAACTGTATCAAGATGCAATGGCAGTTTTCTGTAAATATGGAACGCCAGACCTATTCCTTACCTATACATGTAATCCAAGATGTCCTGAAATATTAAACAACTTGGGGTCATCAGAACTTGCACAAAATCGATGTCAACAATGTCACACAGTTTTTTTTTTAATTCACAGTCTGACTCCCAAGAACCTGCTGACTGACCACTATTCTTACTCCAAACAGCTGATCGACGTCCCTGTCACCGCCTCAATCATCACCAGCACTTCCTGACAATATCAACAGCATCAGTTACGATCGCATTGACCTTCAATAAAAGTTTAAACTAAAGTTCTTTGTTCTACTTGCTTCCATACGTTCATTTTTGTAATATAACAATAAGGAATTTCTTACTGATGTGTTTTAAAAGATTTTAACTACCGTGGAATTTCCACGGGTCCTGCTAGTTTACATTAATCTGTAAAAGCAACAAAACTTTCGGCTTTAACTTATGCTTATTAGTTGTAATAATTTTAATTTGATTAAAATTTCTTCAAGAATTTAATCAGTTTATTTATTGTTGAATTTCTAGCCTAACCTTAACCATAACCATAACTACCCAAATCTTCAGATTGTTTGATATGAATCTCCAGATTTTTCTAATCTTAGGTTGCCAGATTTGGTAACAACTTTTTATACCTGCCAACATCTTTTACACCTGCCAACATATTTTACACCTGCCAACATCTTTTACACCTGCCAACATCTTTTACACCTGCCAACATCTTTTACCATAAGCTTTATATCGTTGATCTCGAAAAAACAAAGTCATCTTTTACTTATCTTCAAAGATGCGTTTATCTCCAACCAAAATCTGCATTATAAAGTAGCTGCACCAGGTTACGTTTCAAAGAAAATCACATCAATCAATTTACTGTATTTTTCAATATTCTTTATTTGTTGAAAAACTTATTTGAATGACGATCATCTATTATATAAATCTCACCTATCTGTGTGTATGTATGTATGTGTGTATGGATGGATGGATGGATGGATGGATGGATGGATGTTTGTATGTCTACCATAAACTTTCGACAGAGGCGATGGATTTTCACGAGATTGCTATCGTTTTGAAGCTTGGCGCTTCGGACGACAAATATCGAAAAGTTGTCTAAAACATTCCTTCATCTTCAATTGGGCACTTCTCTATAAGGAGGGGTCGCTTTTTTTCGCCGATATTTTCGAAATTCATCTCCTCTTTTCGATTGACTGGCCTTTATTTAAACATTCGTCATGCCCGGTTTGGTGATGGCCGCAACGGCAAAGACGTCACGTTTCTTTTTACATTTTTTCCTCCTTCGCAGTACGAGTTCGAGCCCATCTGCCTATTACCACATTTTTTTTTTTTTTGCTCAACACATACCTTCAAATACCCGGGCAACGCCGGGCAACGCCGGGCAACGCCGGGCACCCAGGCTAGTAATAAATAATTCAACTAGTTATAATCTGAAAACAAAATTAATAAACTGACGTCTGTTTTTCTTAAGTTTCATAAAAAGCAAGAATCCTGAATTAATTTGACAGACCTTTTGATTTTCAATTCATTCTTCTGCTAACTGACTTATTGCCTGAAAAATAATCTTTGCCGTAGTACTGTTGTATTATTATATAACTTCATTTTTTCACTATTCACTTTTTGTTATATTCATTACGGTTTTCATACAATGTGACTACATGAGATTATTTAGAGCTAAAATTAAATTAAAAAAATATTAATAAAAAGAAATGAATAAAAATATTAATAAAAAAACAATGCTCTCCATTTCAGATTCATTCACTTAACGTGAGATATTTTTAGAAAAGAAATTAACAGAATTTTCAATTCACCTGAATCGAAATTCTCAGAGGTCCAGCATTATGCCACAACTTTTCTTTCCTTTCCTTTATTCTGCTCAATTCTCAGACAAAATCAATAAATGGAAACCTTCGTTTTCCGTTTCCAACTTCTCCGGTTCCATCGCCTCCATTTTTTTTTAAGTTACCCTATAGTGTAAGCCCATTCAAATCAATGGCAGACTAAATACAAAAGCAAGCCTAAAATTTCAATTTAGCCTTCATCTATACCAGCTTGACATTTAGCAGCTAACATGATCACCGTCTCATTTGTATTGAATGATTTTCCACACAGTAGCTAATCAACTGCCTTAACATTGTGCAAATTAATGAATTCAAGGAACAGCAATGAAAGCACCACCACCACCACCACCACCACCATCATCATCATCATCATCATCATCATCATCATCATCATCATCATCATTTTTTTTTTTGTGAGCAATTTTCGTTTCTGACGAATTCATTACATTTACTAACGATGCAATTGAAGCAATATTTAATTTTACCTGTAAGTGTTATTTCGTTTGTAATTAATATGTCATTACTAGTTATAGTTAGTGTTACTAGTTATAATTTATCTAATTTTGTTTGATTGTTTTATTTTACAGCGTATCAACCTTTTTTGGCGCTATTTAATTAAAAATTTAGTAATTTTAGAAAAAAAATGTTTTTTTTTATCCTTCAAGTTCTTTACATCTTCAAATATTTATCCATGGTGTTTAGTTTGGTTGTTTTGTAAATGCATTTTAGGCCAGGAAGCTAATATTTTCAGACATCCTGATCTAGTAGCATCAGATAAAATTTATTTAAAATAAATTTTATTTTTATACATTGGGAAAAATGTTTAAAACACTTACATAACGTAAAAAGCTTCGTTTGCTTAGTTATTTACGATTTAAAAAACGGATGTGCAGCTTGTTATACGTTAAATAACTAATAGAAAGAATTATACAAAGTTGGTGTATAGATAAAGGCTGTAAATTTCTATCCCAACCATTATCAATGGACCAGAGGTCATCTCGACAGCATCCGATAAGGCCAGACTATTTGCCAAAAACTTTGCGGCAAATTCTACCCTGTGTGACGAAGGACATCAACTCCCCATATTCCCTCCTATAACAAACAACATGCTATGCAACATACAAATATCTGTGCGTGAGGTCGCCAAGCTAATCAAGAACCTTGACTCCAGTAAAGCAACTGGTCCTGACGGTATTCTAATTATAGTGTTAAAAAAATTACAACCAGAACTTGCCCCCATACTTACCAAACTGTTTAAGCGTTGCCTTAAGGAGAAGTGGTTCCCAACACCCTGGAAAACCTCATCAGTTTGCCCTGTATTTAAGAATTCAGGTGATAAGTCATCTCCCTCTCAGTACAGACCAATAAGTCTCCTGTGTGTCATGAGTAAGTTGCTGGAATCCACAGTAAATAGAGAAGTAGTCAACCACCTCAGCAGAAATAACCTTCTTAGCGACACGCAATATGGTTTCTGCTCTGCTAGATCTACAGCAGATGTGCTAACGGTTATATCTCATAGAATTAGCGAATCTTTCGACAAAGGCTTCATTTCTAGGGCAATTGCTCTCGACATATCAAAGGCCTTCGATAAGGTTTGGCATAAAGGCCTACTACACAAGATTTCCAGCTACGGTATAACTGGAAATGTTTTCTCGATCATTAAGTCATTTCTCTCAGATAGGCTCATAAGAGTAGTGGTTGATGGGCAGAAATCAGAGGCCCACAGTATTAATGCTGGAATCCCTCAGGGGTCCATACTGGGCCCAACTCTTCCTGATCTACATCAATGATCTCCCAAAACACATACTTAAATCATTCGTTGACATCTATGCTAATGACACGATCATCTATGGCAACACATCAAAGGCCGTAAATGACAGTTCTCTCAGATTCTCTCTCCTCTGATCTTGAGAGCGTGGTACAGTGGGGAAAGAGGTTGCTTGTTACCTTTAATGCATCTAAGACCAAGCTCCTATCTCTACATCATAAACGCTCTGATCCCCATCTGGCATCAATTGAAATGGATGGCTCTCGTCTAGGGGAGGCCCAAGGTCTTGATAAGCGCCTGGGTTTGACCTTTACACCTGATCTTAAATGGAACACATACATCAAATCTGTGGCCAAGATTGCTGGGAAAATGGTGAGATCCTTCTACCGCTCCAGAAGATATCTCACTAATGATGCAATTCTCTATCTATATAAGAGCCAAGTACGTCCAAAGATGGAATACTGCTGCCACATCTGAGCAGAAGCTGCTAAAAACAGCCTATCCTGCCTTGACAGAGTACAAAATAGACTTCGTGGCTTGGTGGGGGGTGCCCTTTTCTCTACTCTGCAACCTCTTTCCCAACGAAGAGACGTCATTGTTCTATCGTTATTTCCATGGCAAGTGCTCGTCTGAGCTCCATTTTCTGGTCCCCCCTCGCCAATCTTTTTCGAAAAACACTCGTCTAGCTGAATCCGCCGTACATAATTTTCCCCCTTCCCTATCTGTGCCTAAATCAAAACGTAGATTCCATGAACAAAGCTTCTTTCTTAGAACTGCATGCCTGTAGAACTCTGTTCCGCTTGCCTGTTTCCCTCCCAACTTCAACCTGGATGTCTTCAAGTCCAACACAAACAAATTCCTGATGAACCGCCCCCTAAGTAATTACACCGTACCAATTCTCCAATACTATTGCTACACTATCCCTTTGATTACTGTACACACAATAACCCTTATCCGTGAGTGGCCATTGGGCCTTGATAAGTGGTTAACTCCATGTAAAAAAAAAAAAAATTGACTGCAGTCAAGATAAAGTAAGGATGGAGACAGATTGACAAGAGGATGGAGATAGTTTGAAGGATGCTCGTCATAGTGCATTGTCTCACTAAAGAAGAAAATTAAATGCATCATCATCATTGTCATCGTAATCATCATCATCATCATCATCATCTGTTTAATGTCTGTTTTAAATTCTGAATAATTTCTAGGAATTAATTTATAAACTAATCTATCTCTGGCCAGGTGTTTGTTTATTCCTCTTTCTCTCAAGTTCATTTTTTAGCGCTTCCTCCCATGTTCATCTTGAGCTTCCCCCATAAATTGAACCTCAACCATTCTTTCAATGTGCCCATAACATCGTAATCTCCCATTCTAAGCACAGCTTCATTTAGCGTCATTATTCAACTTACCCTGTCAGATCGTCAGATTTAAATTTCTCCCTAGCACTCACATAGACATGCAACGCATGTCTTCAACCCTCGTAAGTCAAGTTTCAGTTGTTGTGATTGTTAATATTCGTTCATTCAAGAAGATATAATCATAGATTTATATTCTATATTATATAATATACTAGCCCGGGTTTTCGGCGTTGCCCGGGTGTTTGGAGGTGCGTGTTGAGCAAAAAGAAGAAAAAAAAAAAAGTGGTGGTAGGCTGGCAGGCTCGAACCCGTACCATGAAGGAGGAAAAATCGTGAAAAAAAATGTGACGTCTTTGCGTTCCGTCCATCGCCAAACCGGAAGTGGCGAAGGTTTAAATTAAGGCCAGTCAATCGAAAAGAGGGGATGACTTTCAAAGATATCGGCGAAAAAAGCGACCCCTCCTTGTAGAAAAATGCCAAGTTGAGGATGAAGGAATTAATGTTTTAGCCAATTTTTCGATATTTGTCGCCCGAAGGGTCGAACTTCAAAACGATACTAATCTCGTGAAAATCCGTCGCCTCCGTCGAAAGTTTCAGGCATTACATTTAAACAGACAGGTGAGATATAATCTATTATATGATATATTTTATAAATTATTATATTATATATCATATATAGAATAAAAAGCATTGGATTGATTTGTGGCATATAGATATAGATTTTAGAAATTTCCTTAAGATGCCACAAGGTGGGATAGAACTCATAACCAACAGATTTGAATGCAAACATTCTTACCGGTCGGCCACATTTGCCAAAGATGGAACGAGGTAGAATAATTGACTACTTAGAATTCAAGAATCGTAGCTGTTCGGCTACACATGTAAACGTAAGACAAAGGTGCAGGATATATCTCATAACCGACTGATTAAAATGAAAACATTCTTTCTCAAACACACGAAATGGTACGACATTTAAAAATAAATGAGAGGAGCATTGGGTACTATTTAGGCACAGATAAAGATTGGGGGAAATTATTGATAGATTATTGATTGTTTCAAAGAAAAAAATTTTTTTGGTTTTTATTTCCTAAGATGAAAGCATAGAAACAACAATAATCGAAAACAATTTCTATTTTTTTTTAAAGGATCAGAAAAGTTTGTGCTTTCTATTTACAAAAATAATTTTTCATCTGTTAACAGTTGATTGCTGATTGATAATTACGTCGGCTTTTTCCGGCCGTTTCTTCAACAGTTTAATGTACACCGACACGAGCTAGGGTCAGATTTTGAATCAGTATGGATAATTTAAGCATGGATTAGCACTCTTCTATCAACTCAGATTATCTGTGCTTTGGATCAAAGGATTGCAGTTTAGTTTTGTAAGTTTTTCCTTTAATTAGGAATACATGTTTTTCCTTATCATTTGCAGCGTGGATTTTCTTTTCTATGGATATTTCTTTTATTATGAAACATGTAAAATTCTTTATATCTATACTCACTTCTTGTCTTAATTCATCTGTTTACTATTTTTTTCTAGTTTTGATTCGACTTCTTTTCGTGAGGTTACCAAGTAAAATACAGATGCGTTGGTTGGTAAATTACTGCAAACACAAGTCAGCCATTTTTAAAAAATATTGTTTATTACTTTTCTGACTTTTTTAGATGAGGATTGATAATTTGCATAATTTGGATTATTCAGACAACTGTTCTTATCTTGAGTGTTATTCTCACAGCGTTTCGGTCAATGTAACTTTCGACCTTCTTCAGATGTATCTTGTTAAACTCGGAAATCTTTCTCTCGAACTCGGGAGTCTTTATCTCGAACTCGGGAATCTTCACAAAATTTAAATAAATACAGGGTTATATTCCAAATTTTGTGAAAATTTCAAATACGACAGAAATATTCCTGAGTTCGACAAGATACACTTGAAGAAGGTCGGATGTTACATCGGCCGAAACATTGTATAAATAGCAATTATTAACTCTTACCGCATTTACTTGGCACATCTTTTGATGCGGTTTTCTTTCTTGATGTTATAAATTACAAATAAAGAATGTGTTACTAAATTATTCCAAACTCAACCATATTTTAAAATGTTGTTCCTTGTCTCACTTAGTTTGTTCCTGTTTTTATCGGTTTATAATTTAACCTGGAGCGTTTCACCTAACATCTTTTGCCTTTTTTATCACGTCATACTTTTCCCGTGATCTCATAACTTTGTTTTATCAATAGACGAGTATAAATAATATAATATAAAAATGTAATGCTGTTGGAGTGACACTCCTACAGATTCTGGCGATGGATTATTCGTGACGTCATTTTCGGAAAGCAAGTTATGCTTTCCAGTCAGTTTTTACCGAAGATTCAGCGATAGAGAGTCGTAACATTACTTGTCGTTCAGTTGAGCGGAGTTCCGACTCAACTAACATACTTGTCTGTAATTTTGTAAATATATTATTCATTACACTGTTTTCTAGTCTTCTCGTTATTCCTTTCAACATTTACAGCACAACAAATCGCAACGACGGAATTCGAATCTAAAAATAACAATTAACGAAAATTCGAAAAGGAATTACGTGAGGAATTCACAAAATAACAACCTGGCTGGCGTTAACGTGAAAAGGAAAGAAAAAAATTCTCGAAGGCCCCACAGGCAAAATGATAATCGTAATCACTCATTAAAAAGGAAAAAGACGAATTCTAATATGCCTGTATAACGCTGTGTCCTCTGTGTTTCTGGGGAAACTACCAAGTCTCTATTACATATTACCTCGTTTTCTTTAGTCAGTTTATGTCTTATTTCTTTGAATGGTCTTTCAGCCATTGAACAATTTCCCCAGCGATTCTCTTTTATCCTCAACACTATTCTGTTTAACACTGAGTCATTTGTAGTTTCAGTAGCCATTTTATCTACAGATATTACATCGGTTTCTACAAGGTGCAGGAATGTGTCTTCAAATTCCTCGTCGTTTTGTCCTTATCCTCTCTATAAAACCTCAATCTAAATAAGGCATCAACGTGTGGTATCGTATTTCCTTTAACATACTCAATGTCAAAGTCGAACGCCATCAGTCTGATCGCCCAACGTAATATTGTGAACGTTGTAACTTTCGGTAGTTCTTTTCTTGGGTTCAAAATAAATTCCAGTGGTTTGTGGTCACTTTTTAACAAGAATTTTTCCCATCAAGAACTATCTTGCTCTGTCCGTTGTCCACACTATGGCTAGTGCTTCCCTTTCTATATTAGAATAATTGTGTTCAGTCGTTGTTAATCTCCTCGATAAGTACATTACAGGATGACCATCTTGTGACAAAATACCGGATACGGAACGCTCACTAGCGTCAGTAGTTAGAGTTATGTCCTTCTTAGGGTAAAAAATTTGTACTATTGGCTTTTTTGTCAAAACCTGTTTTAAGTTTTCAAAGGCTTTCTGTTGGTCTTCTACCCAAATGAACTCCGCATTTTTTTTCTCAACTTCGCAAATGGTTCTGTGAACTCATATTTTCTATAAAAATTTACCAAACGCAAAAAAGGCTCCAAATCTTTTTTTATTTTTTGGTGTAGCCACTTTTAGAATTTTCTCTATTAGTGCTTTATCTGGAGAGATCCCTTCCTTTGATATTGGGTAACCCAAAAATGATATTGCATTACTGTTGGTTACACACGTTTTTGTATTTACTGTCATGCCAGCGTCTCTTAACTGGTTCAGTATATTTTCAGTTTTTTTTCTTGAAATCACCATTTAAATCTCCAGCACATCGTCTTGATAACAAATGGTATTTTCAACATTTCCTACCACTTTTTCAATAGCTTTTTTGAAAAATTGCACTTGCCGTTTTTATGCCATACGCCATCCTTTCCCATCTTAACAGGTGTGTTTATGGTCGTCACTTTAAAATTTTCATCTATGGGTATTTCGTGGTAAGCTGATTTTAGGTCTATCTTTGAAAATACTTTCATTCCAGCAAGTTTATGTAAAGCTACTTCCACATTCGGAATAGGGTACGAGTCTGCTCAAACTTTATGGTTCACCCCTATTTTAAAATCTCCACAAATTCTCAATTCACCGTCTTTTTTTTAAATACCACAATGGGTGATGCCCATTTACTTCCTCCTGAAGGGACAGGTTCTAATTTCGCAACTTAGCTACTACTAACGGGAATAAATGCACTTTTCTCACTTCGTAGTAGGAAGGGGGAACATTTTCTTTTAATTTCAGGCTAGCTTTATAATTTTTTAATTTTCCTGTTCCAATTCTATCTCATTAATCAACTTCGGTGAATTTATTTTTAATACGTCATTTCCCAATAGTCCATGTGTTTTTCGGCAATTTGGAACTATAATGGATACTTTTTTTTACATAGGCATCACCACTTATAAAGGCCAAGAGGTCACTCGAGGATAAGACTTAAAGAGTGTACAGTAGAAATTGGACAATATTGTAATCGTTAGTAATGGAAATTCAGTAAATTTGTTAACAAGTGGGATGGCTCATCAAGAACTTGTTTACGTTAGACTTGAAGGCAACCATATTGTAGTCAGCTGGAAAGCAGGCAAATGGAAAACAATTCCACAGGCGTGCAGTTCAAAGAAAGAAGCTTTGCTCATGGAATCTATGTTTAGGTTTAGGCACAGATAAAGAGTGGAGGGAATTATTGATAGTGTTTTCAGCTAGACGAGTGTTTCTTGTGAAAGTTTTGCGAGGGGGGACCATAGACTGAAGATCAGTCGAACACTTTCCATAAAAATAACGATACAGCAGAGACAAACTCGCAACATCTCTTCTGTGAGATAGAGGTTGCAGGAAAGAGAAAAGGACATCTCCTACGAGATTACAAAGTCTATTTTGAACTCTATCAAGGCAGGACAAGTTCTTTCTAGCAGCTCCTGCCCAGATGTGGCAACAGTACTCCATCCTTGGACGTACCTGTCTCTTATATAGATAAAGAATTGCATCAGCAGTGAGATATCTACTGAATCGATAGAAGGATTCCACCATTTTCACAGCGGCCTTGGCAACAGATTTGATGTACATGTTCCATTTAAGATCAGGAGTAACGATCAAGCCCAGAAGCTTGTCAAAACTTGAGGCCTCTTCAGGACGAGAGCCATTCATTTCAATTGATGCCAGATGGGGATCAGAACGTTGATGATGTAAAGAAAGAAGCTTGGTTTATGATGCATTAAAAGTAACCAGCCACTCCTTTCCCCATTGTACCACGTGCTCAAGATCAGAGGAGAGAGAATCAGAGTGAACTTGGTCGTTTACTGACTTAGATGTGATACTATAGATGGTAGTGTCATCAGCATAAATGTCTACAAATGATGTAAGGATGTGATTTGGAAGATCATCAATGTAGATCAGGAAAAGAGTTGGGCCCAGGATGGACCCCTGAGGAAATCCAGGGCTCTGGGAGGGAATTCCAAAGTCTAACATTTCGAGGAAAGAAGTTATTTGAGTAGAAGGCCTTTCGGCATTTAAGGATTTATAGTGTAGGTGTGCGATTTTGCTGCTTGTCGGGTTTGTCAGATGAATTTACATCGATGACGTGTAAATTCTTTGAGTTCATTCGAGCACTTACCATTAAAGTACTTGAAAAACGGGCACAGTGATGCCACATTTTAGTGATGGGACAGAGATTGGAGTTTGACTGACAGTGCAGGACTTGTTAGGTTGGCAACTTTTTTTTTAACTCTATCTAGGAGCGAGAGACATTAGTCTGTTACTGAGATTTTTTTTTTTTATGGAATCCCTTCTTTCTAAACATCGCATATATTTTGTGTCAATAAAATATATAGGAAAAAAACTTCTAAGCAACAAAACGCTAGCGAAATTCTTTTTGCTTTGTGTATTTACATGTTTGTATTTGTATAGATAAGTGAAAAACTGTCGATTTCTACTGACATCGCTTTGATTTTGAGTCGATCGTTTTCGTTCAGATGTGAAGTGAATCGCTTGCCTTTTTTTTAATACATGTTTTATTTGGGGGTTTTTTTTTTTTTGTTTTTTTTTTGGTCAAAACGGATCACTGAAAAGTTGCACGTATTTTTATTTTGAAAAAAAAAATCAATTCATCGATTACATTTGTCGATAAATAAATGTGTGCAGTCCATATGTTTGGCGTTTCTTAAAGTCAAGGTCTTTCTTAATAGATGCGTTCGAGTTGTTGTCTGGTTGAACCGGATATTCAATGTCTGGTTTGTCGGAAAAAAGTTTGTTATTTTATTACTTTTATTTCTTTTTTAATACAGTAATTCTTCACTTAGTCTGCCAACGCAACGGTTATTGTCTCTTTGTAACATTGACTCAGTAGACTGTAAATTGTAGAAAGTTTTTTATGAAATAGGTGACAATTGTATAAAGGTTTTTACACTCTTAAAACTATGTTTACTTGAACATATTTTACTCAATTTAAATCCTGGGAACATGTTTACCAGCAAGAACAGTTGGAAATAAGTCATACATCATCCACTATGACTATGCAATCATTACAGCTACATACCTAGAAAAAGCAGCTATTGAACGTGACATAGTAATCTTGAACAAAAAGGGGAAAAAAGCAACTTTAGTGAAAGTTAGATTCCCCAATGATATTGAGTTCAACAGGACTGAGAGGAAGAAGGTAATAAAGTACCAAAGAACGACATGAAAAGAATCTGAAATCTTCGAAAGATCTCCATCATTTCAGTAATTATAGGAGCAACGGGACTCATAAAAAAAGAATTAAAAAAACTATCTGGCTGATATACCCGATGAATCAAGTGCAAGGGAGATAAAAACAGTTGAACATAAAGGGACGGTTAGAATCTTTAAAAGATCTCTCAGTTGGAATATTTCAGATAACAAGCGACTGTCTGCCATTCTATAGGATGCCTCATCCACAGCCAAATCAAAGTGATAAGAAAAAGAAGTAGAGTTTGTATGACTTGTTAGACACCATTCTTGCATGTCTTTTATTTCTCTGTATAAAGGGTTTGTTAGGACAACTTGGCATAAAGATATTTCATTCTACAAGTAAACCTTGATGAAATATTCAAAATAACATGGTATTCAAAAATCATATAAGATCCTTCTGCCCGACATAGTTATGCACTGGCTTGTATGTGGAATGGTGCACCTTCTAATAACAGCACTTAGTGGGATACTTCACCAGACCAGATGAATTCTTTTCCAGGAATTCAGCAATTACAAAAAAAATCACAATAAAGATTAACTACAGCATAATTTAGAAGGGGAGAAAAACATGAGTGTTCTTAACTTCTTAAAAATCGCTCTCTCTCTCTCTCTCTCTCTCTCTCTATATATATATATATATATATATATATATATATATATATATATATATATATATATATATATATATATATATGGTATCGAGTCTTACGGAATTTAATTAATTTTTTGTGAAATTTGAAAGGAAATTTTCACGTTCCACGGAGTAATACATCTCTTATTATATTAAAATATTTTGCATAATTATTTTTCTTTTCATGTAAATCAACAACAATTTTTATTAATTTGATTATTTGATGCTTTTTTGTTTGTTTAAAATCAGATGATTAAAGTTAGTAATTATTATTGTTTGAAACCTTACTAATGTTAATAATAAACTACATGTGCTATCCTTATCTGTTACTACTAAAACACTATGATCAAATGTTTAGACAACCAAAGCTGTAATGGCGGCTAATAGAAAAATGTTCCGAACACGAACGTATTCTCAGAAGGTTGACATGCGAATAGCATTTGTGTTTATCGTTAGTTCTTTCTTACTTGCTCTTTATATCCGTTAGAAAAAAAAAATGTAATTTGCAAGAAGCTCTAGATTGAATATTTCACTTGCACTATGTTGTAAATAGAACTGGGATAAGAACAACCTCAGTAGTATGACAAATCTTAATAACGAAACATAATATTAACTGAGCCTCGATAAACATACATCTACGGATCAACATTTCGGGTGCTATTACATTATTCTTACACTGAGACAGGAAATGAGTGGCCATTCAGATATTCCTTTGTTAATTATGAGCTGTTCGTCTTTAGTTAATACATCCTCTTTTTCTATATAATAATTTGATTGCAGAAATTCCCCTCTGGACCAAATTACGCTAGGTTTGCAATGACAGATGCCACATCCGAATTTATTTCGTCTAAACTTTGACCCACCATCTTATGTAACTTATGAACGCTGTTACAGACATATTTATTAGATATAATAAAATATTATCTTATTTCCTAGGAGCGACATCATTACGATTGCCAAGACCTAAAGACGAAGTAGCTCATAGTTCCCCCTCTAACTGAAAAGTCCTCTCACTCTCCTAAACAGAACCGGGTACTTCTATAACCATTATACCTATATTAGTTTGACACCATTATTAGCTGGATTGCAAACTCATACACTTACAACTACCAGTACACTTCGCTATTCAAAAATACTGATTTCTCCTCCCAACAGTCTGCCTATTGTCATTGGCTGCAACGATGACATTCTATTATCCAGGATTATACACAAACATGCAAAAAAACGAACACCGCAGCCCTCATTCACTACGGCATTTCAATCGCCACAAGTTGTTATACTTCATTAATTCCATTTAAACTTGGACATGCCATGAAGCATTGCTATAAATCATTTAATCACTTTAAAGTGACACATGACCTTTCCCATTACTTGCATTACCGTTATTTACATATTGTTAGATTTAAAACAATTACGTCGCAGCTTTCTATACATCATATCCGGTTTTAGCATCCTATATTTACCTCAATTACATTTTAAATAACTAGAAAACATTCAAAAATATTTAGCAACACATACAATATACTCCACATTTCTTGTATTTTTCGTCTCCTTATATACTTTTTCTTACATCTGGGAGGGAGAAGGAAAGTAGGGTTCATTATTTATAAATGTACGCTAACGTGTTTTTTTTTTGTTTTGTTATTTATAAAACTTTCGATTTCTGATTAAAAGAGATACATTTGTTTTTTGGGTCTTTTTTTTTGCTTTTTAATATTAGTATTTTGTAGCAAATAGAAACGAAAACCTTTTATTTGGGGGTTATTATATACATTTTTACATTTAAACCATTACGTCACATATTTTTTGACATCATATCAGATTTTACCGTTCTATATTTAGCTCAATTAAATTTTAACCAACTAGGAAACTTTTATGCTAAAGACAAAATAAATAATCCACATTCTTGTATTTTTCGTTTCTTTTTTGAGGGGGGGGGTCAATATTTATAAATGTACGATTTTTTCCGTTTTTAAAAACAGAGCGAATTCAACAAGGGTCGCAAAAAGTTATTCCTTTGTCGCGTTCTTTCTTTAATTGGTTTAATTAGTAAAAAAAAACATGCCGTTATTTCAATTTCGTCACTGTGAGCCAGTGGATAAAGAAGCAGAGTCGAAATATAAAGGTTTAGGATTCGCACCTATATAACGTAGTTTTCTTTTTTTGAGGGGGGGAAGAAACTTTTAACATTTAAAAAGGTTTATTTATGTGCTTTTTTTCGTTCTACATTTTCCTATTTTTATAATAATGAAACGAAAAACCTTAATTTGGTTTTGGGGTGTTTTTTTAGGGGGTGTTTTCTTTTGAGCAATTGGGGGTGTCTATTCAGAAAACCGTTCGTAACATGAGGAGGTTAAGGGTTGAGCAGCAGCAGCAGCAGCAGCAGCAACAACAACAACAACAACAACAACAACAACTGTGCTTTAACTTTTTTGGAGGGGGAGGGCACGCTCCCACCGAGCAACGCCGGTTAGCAGGTACTGCTAGTACAGAATATAACTTGTTCATTGAAGTATATGGATCAATTTTTCATGCTGGGGGGGGGGGCTAATATTGATATATTAGTACTCCCCCCAAACGGCACACCATTATGTATAAAGTTTTCTGTCCACAAGGGAACATAATTTTAACGTACATTAACTGGGCTTCTGTAATATTCTAATCAGTGAATGTCGAATTGCAAACATAATGATCTTACTGGCTGTATTGTATCGATATCTTTATGTCCTTTCTTCAGCCATTTTGTTTTATAATCTGTCCAATGATACCTTTCATCTTTGGGCAGAATTATTTCTTGTCTGTTTGACTTCTTCCATTCAATCCTAACAGAATTCAAAAGACATAGGCACTTTTCACCCAACCCATGTCATTTGACCTCCCCATTACATGCCTAAGCAGTATTTCACAATCGAGTTAAATCGCCTCCTCAGAAAGCAAAAGAAAAGGACAAAATAATCAGATGGTTTTGTCACACGAATTTAATTATGAATGCAGAATGGTCGGTCCCACTTAACATGTCTCTGTCCTGAATTGAAGTTGACAATCGCAGTGTCAGCGTTTTAGTGTAATTGTCAGAGTAGATAAGCTGGTTCTCGAAAAGTGATTTGATAACGATTCAGCTTTGCATTATGACTTTCATCGTTTAGATGTCTACCAATGGAACAGACTAAGAGACGTGGAAATTTATGCATTTATAACTTCAAAGGAGAAACCGAAACAGTGTCCTTTAGTTGAAATTCAAATCATAAACTTTACTGCATAAATAAATATGGATGACATAGCCATTGATTTTCACAATGTAAGATCGTATCTTATCCTCGTCACCACTCTTGTAATGTAATGGTTTGTCATTATTTATTATTATTATTATTATTATTATTATTATTAGTAGTAGTAGTAGTAGTAGTAGTAGTAGTTACTCAGTAGACATCAGTAATCGCTTATCGGTAACAACAGGTAATGTTCCCTGGAGTCTGAGTGGCAATAAATTTCCCCAGATTTCCAGTACGCTCTGCTTCTTTTAAGAACCAATACATAAGAAGATTGTTTTTAGATAAGTACAGATTATTTTTTAGCGTGTCGCAATGACTAAGAGTTCATTGGGTACCTGGATAATACAAGAATATAAGGATGTGTTATTCACACGTAGTGAAGATATAAATAGTAACACCGCATGCATTACAACAAAATGAATAATAATCATCTACGCCCTCCCCCCCTCCACAAGTCTTTGATACTGCAAGTGGTGAAGACTGGATCGAGAAAAAAGTACACAAACAAAACTGGTACAAATTTACAGTCACTGTCCAGTGTTTGAGACTATCACGACTGTCACGCACGTGAACCTACATTTGAATGTCAATTTAGCTCTTAATCAAAAAAAAGCAGCGACCAAGGGGCCAAAACGGAAAAATTGAAACCAGGCAGGCATCAGTCGAACAAATATGCATTTATGCATTCATCTGTGTTCATCTCTAAAGTTCTGATATGCATTTGTAATCAGCTCAGATGGTAGCAATCATCACTAGAACCAAACTTGACTCCAGCGATGGCGCCCAAGTCATATTTCCCCTAAAATTTTTAAATCACCACCAAGTTCAAGTTTGTCTTGGAAAGTTACATGATCTGCTCCTGCTGTCGAGGATGC
This sequence comes from Euprymna scolopes, assembly GCF_053919585.1. Lineage (NCBI taxonomy): Eukaryota > Metazoa > Mollusca > Cephalopoda > Sepiida > Sepiolidae > Euprymna > Euprymna scolopes. Next base: position 126,571,241 of record NC_136494.1, read on the forward strand.
AGGGGTTGAAATTCTTGGCAACCAGCCTTGTTGTGGGAGAGTAATCTGGTCAAGGAACTAGGGAGTTTCTTAAGGGTTCCCTTCGATGTAGTGCCCCGTTCCATGGATATATCCGATGATGTCACTGAAGAGCCAGGAGGGAGATGACCTTCATTATGTGGCTGAGTGGGTGTTGGGGTTATCACATGCTGTGGGGATGAGCCAGTCGAAATTGGCTTGCCTTGTGGAGCTGGTGTCGGTTTATGTTGGGAAGCAGGGCTAGCCGGAGGTGAGTAAGGCAGTAAGATAGGGCTAGGAGACGAGATGATTGGACCCCTTTCCATTACTGGCGGAACCATTAACTCATAGCATGTACTGATGGAATTGACGAACTTCAATTACAACCTCAGTTTTGTCCCATTTGTTTGGGTATGGCCCCACTTGATTTTTAATTCGGGCGGTGTCCACAACTTAAAGAGAAGGCAGGTTGACTGTGCTTCGACAGCTTCTCACCCTCACGCATGTGTTTGTTGCATAGGGCCTCTTCTCTGGCTCATAGAGTCTCTTGCCATGTGGAATGGGGTTTCTATTTGCCGGGGTGTACTGGGATGAAATCCCTGATAGGGTGACCTAAGAAGCACATAGCAAGAAAGAGGGTGGTGTTGTAATCTGGTGTGTTGCGATATTGAAGCATAGCCCTTTGGAAGGAATCAGTGTCCAATGATCTCGATGCCTTTGTATTGTTTACTAACATCCGTTTTACAGTTTAAACTCCAATCTTAGCTCTTGCATTACTGTGGAGGAATTGTACGGATGACTGCCTGTGGCTCACTCTCCAAGAATTAAGGAAGCATTAAGTTTTGGTGGCGGTGAATTCCAGGCCACTGTTGGAAGAGAGCTCTTCTGCTATCCCATAAGTGACAAATGTTCTGCATAATGCCCTAATAAGTCAGTCTGCTCCATCAGACGTTTCTTTTACAATTGGCCAGTTGCTGTAGCGGTCCACAATGATGAGATAATGATGGCTGTGATATGTGAAGTTACAGCAACTACAGCTTGGAAGGGGTAGACTGGCTGGATTGGTGGAGTTTGTGGCATACATGGTTAGGAAGGAGCCATATGATTGCACTCAGAGCACATCTTTCGCATGTTGCAAATGGCAGGGTTCATGCCTAACCAGAAGAAGGATGATTCGGCCCTAGAGCACATTTGGGTAACACCTTGATGGGCCGAATGGAAAGACTCCAAGACTTTGGGCTGGAGAGATTTTGGGATGACTATGTGGTACAGCGAGAGACCTTATCTTTTGCAGGATGGTCGTCTCATCTGAGTGTACGAGGGACCCGAATGCTCGTGTGAGGTCTTTTCTCAAGGGGTCGTCGCAGCATTAGAGAAGTTGGAAAACTACATCTGTATCCTGTAAGTGACAGGCGGATTTATAGTTACCCCATCTCTGCTCAAAGTAGGCAAAATCCTCACTTGAACCTGTAGCCGATACCGTGGGTTGCTTGAGCTTTTCTGCCTTAGCTGGTGGTGATGTAGTCACGGCAGGCGCAAGCAGGTTTGAGCCATGTTGGTATGGATGTCAACCAGGCAGATGAGAATTTCTAATGCCAGATTACAGTCACAATATGGGACTGTGCAGCTGATTTATGCCATCACCGATGTCTCTGGAAACTCTTGGTCATAGATAAGTACAGATTACTTTTTAGCACATCGCAATGACAAAGGATTCATTGGGCACCTGGATAATAGAAAAATATACGCGTGTGTTATTCATGCGTAGTGAAGATATACATAGTAACACTGCATGTGTTACAACAAAATGAATAATAATCCTCTAGTTTTTATAGCGTTGATAATGTAAACACGATTTTAGTTTCACATATTTTTTTAATCGTTAGCAGTTTAATTTAGGCGTCTTCTTTTAAATGGTATAAAAGTTATGATGATAATATCAACATAATGAATTATATGGTGTTAAATATAGGGGTTAATTCTATGGTGCGCTTTGGAGGTATCTTGTAGTCAGTCATTTAAAAAATGAATCTGCCCATCCCATCCCCGCCAAAAAAAAAAAATTTGAAAATTGAAATAGTATTTCCTTTATCTGCATATGTAACAGAAAAGCTTAAAAGAGCAATGTTCTGAGTGAAAACGAAAATACTGGCAGACGGATGTTTCATTAAAAATTGAACATCCCTCCAACACACAAAGGCAATCAAAAATGATTAGTTGGTCGTTTTTCATACTCTTTTCATGAAGGAGAAATCATTCTAGACTGTGGTAATAGTACTGTAAAAATGGGATATACATCAAGAAAATCTGGGTTCTGCTGGTGTATGGGAAATTGGGCAACGAAAAAAGGGTAATGTTGGCAAAGTAGAAAAATTGAGCAATTATGGAATAAATATTGATTGACAATAGATTTTAGAATCATTCTTGTGGCGATATAGTGTTAAATATGAGTTGTTCTTCCTAAAAACGTAAAAATGTACTGTAGTTTTTAAGCGACTAAAATCGATTTTTCTAAAATAGTTTTCTTTTCCAATTATAATATTTATAAGAAGTAATAAATTAAGATACAATCACAGGATTAAGTCTATCATAATGCATGTCGGTGTCTTCGTAAATAAGTCAGCCATTTTCATATTCTGTTAATAGTTGAACCAAAAATCAATTATTTTGTGACTATTCGGAATTTGAAATGAAATTGAAAGTTTTTAAACCATCAAATAAAAAGTCAAAAATTGAAATTGACAATGATTGCAACAACTAACAAATCAGTCCAGAAGTTTTAGCCACTGGACACTGATCATCACTAATATCAAAAGAACAACTTTTTTTATTATTTTATTTTATTTTTTTACAAAGGAATCACCACTTACTAAGGCTCAGAGGCCATGCGAGGATAAGGGTTAAAGAGTGTACAGTGGTCAAAAGGACAATATCATTGTAATCTTTAGAAGTGTAAATTTGGTAAATTGGATTAATTAAGGGGAAAGTTTCATCAAGAACTTGTTTACGTTGGACTTGAAGACGGCCATATTGAAGTCAGCTGGAAAGCAGGTAAACGGAAGATAATTCCATAGGTGTGCAGTTCTAAGAAAGAAGCTTTGTTCATGGAATCTACGTTTAGGTTTAGGCATGGATAAAGAGTGGGGGAAATTGAAAAAAAATCCTGGAGAATATGTCATTGTGCAAAGGGGCATGGCGTAATGAATAAAGTACTAGGTAAAATTTATTTTTAAGTGACCTACTTCTAAAGATTGAAGGTTCAATCCTCAGTGTGAGCGATACAAAGAATACAATTGCAAACTGTTTACAGTGATGGCTGATGGAACGAGAGCATTCTACATCATGTATTAAATAATTCATTAGTTCGATAGAATAATTTCCAAGTTCAACAAGATATATCTGAAAAAGATCAAAGGTTACATTAACCGGAACGTTGTGCAAATAGCACTCAATATGAGAGCAGTAGTCTGAATAATCCAAATAATTCAAATTATCAATCCTTATCTAAAAACTTCAGAAGAATAACATAATTTGTTGCATGATTTTGAAGATGTCAAGAAAAGACAGCAAATTACAGAGGATGCAAAATGTTAGTTATTCTGATATTGTGGATAAAGAAAATGGGAAACCATGCATGGAATTATTCTTGTGTTAAATTCTGATATTGTAGATAAAGAAAATGGGAAACAATGTATTGAATTATTCTTGTGTTCAAATCTACAATACTGAAAATGTGTGCTCATTACCAGAAATACGATGAGCAGTAATGATAAAAAGATGTCTGAATATTTTAATCAATAAATTGCGTAACCTTTTTGTTATTTTCGTGCCACTTCTGGCAGAGTGAAGAAGCTTCTGAATCTATTCCTGTATCTTTGAGAAGCAAGGTTTGATTGGGAACACAAACTAGACTTGGCAAACATCTCAAATTGGCCGATTAATGTAGGCTATACATTTGGGGATACTGAGCGGTAGAAGCTTCCAAGAAAATTCATAATTTGGTCAAATTACATGGATATTTTGAGGTCAGGTCGAATAAATGTTGAAACATAGTATTTTATTCAATTGACTTATGGTTCCAACAGTAAAATAGCCAAACTAAAGATCTTTTTATATAACTATACAGACGCTTACAAGTAATGTAATTGAATCAAAATATATTTCGGCAGCAAACCTTCGTTTCATGTTATTTTTAATAAGATAGCAAGGTATTCTTTAGTGCTTTTGTCAGTGACGTTTAATTAGTATTTTTAAGAACTGATTTTTCCTTGTCGATAGAATAAAGAAAATATATAATTGATGCTTCGATGTTTTTAGTTGATCAAGCATTTTTGGCGATTGGGTTAGCCATCCTCAAGGAATCAAATGTTAATACTACTTCTCAGTAATAATAATAATAATAATAATAATAATAATAATAATAATAATAATAACTAGCAGAACCCATGGAAATTCCATGGTAGTTGAAAATTTAAAAACTCACATCGGTAAGATACTTATTATCACATGATCAGACAATTACAATGAGGTTGGACAATTAAAGACTGAACTAAATCACAAAGTTCTGGATCTTCACATTTCCATTTCTTATGTAAAAAAAAAAATACCAAAAAGGTATACCAAATTAACTTTTTCGTTTAAAAATTAAATTATTTATTTATTTTATTATTTTGTTAATAAAATTTTATTTTGATAAACAAATCTTTCTTTTTTCATATATAAACAAGCACGATTGTTGAATGTTATTATTTCGATTACTTTCGATTTTTAGGCGCATACGTAATTAAAAGAATTAAAACGGAACGAAATTTAAATTTTCATTCCATTTTTAAAACAGCCGTAAAACAGAGCGTTCTCTACAAGTTTTACTCAACGAATAAAAGAACGAATTTAAAACGAACCGTGCTGAAATAATAACGTCATTATTAAAAAAAAAAGCATTCCTAATATGGGGAGAAAAAAGTATTAGTCGCCTCTCAACATGACTTCTTTATTATAAAATAAAATCGCCAATTTGAAACCGTAAAAAGACTACTTTTTTATTGTTGTTTGGAAAATTAGTGACCATAAAGGGAGGTAATTCGTTTCTCATTTATTATTATGGTTTATAGCGACACCAATTTTTTGGTTGTTTGCTTGTTTTATTAAACTCAAATGTTTATTAGCCATATGCAATATTCTAAGGGATTGTAACGATGATAACGGTCGAAGCAACAAGCGTAATATATATATATGATGATGATGTTAAAATAATAATAATAATAATAATAATAATAATAATAATAATAATAATAATAATAATAATAATCTCGCTAATAGTCACTGTAATGTTTTTTGTTGCATTCGTAATTAATCAGATAACATTTCTCATTTCCTAAAGTGTTATATATATATATATATATATATATATATATATACATATATATATATATATATATATATATATATATATATATATATATATATATATATATATATATATATAAACTTCATTTAATCACATAAATTAATATACGGAAGTATAAATTTATGCGTAAAATTTAAGTATTTACTTCAACAGTGCTTTATACGTAGGTAGAGCTAGGTAGTAAGTTATAAAATATATATGCCGATTAAGCTACACAGAATATTCCGCATTTCATCCATGCTACGATTCATCAGGCTTATGCGAGAATTTTGTGGATGTCTTGCGTTTTTATATACGCACCTTCTATTGAGCTTTTAGTTAGCTGATCAGCTTTCTAGTTTCCACCGCACCCTTCCTAATCAGCCAATTAGCAGGCACTTACAGGACAAAGGCCCAGTTGACCTCCGGTTGACCCGTTCCTTTGTGTGTGCTGTTTTAGCGGGGAGCATAGATATCTAGTATCCTGACATATTTTAGATCTAGGTTAAATTGTTTTTATATGCTTGTTTATATATATATATATATATATATATATATATATATATATATATATATATATATATATGATAGTTTATGTATATGTATGTTTATTTTTTTATTTGTTTATTTTCTATTGTTATCGTTAGTTTTAAAATTATTTTGTATCTCTATCCTAGAGTAAATTTTATCCTGTGAACACAGTTGTTCGCTATTTCTCTCCTACAGTTTAATAGATGTTGGGGTTCTTTAAAGTATAGGATAGCAAATTTTTTATGAAGGCATAATCTACATGGATCGTCTAGGTCTCTACATGTGTTTGCTTGTCTTACTATTTTTCATTCAACTACCGGCGAACGTTCGCTTTTCTCGAGTTCCCAGTATTTATTTGTTAGCGTTATTTTCATACGGTGTTTTTTTATTATTGAATGTACCTTTGTGGTCATAATATCGAGTTTTGAATTCTAAGGAAGTCATACCTACGTGATATTTCTTGTTATTCGAGTTTTCTTTCGCAAATATTGTGGCCTGGTAAACTACGCTTTTGGTTAGACATTTATTTTGAAGTGCGCAAAGTGTGCGGTATCTACAGTTGCATTTATCTTGTTCGTTATTAGTATTTTTATTTTTATTTCTACTATGGTTGTCATTGTCCGGAGTTGGTTAATTATTATTATTATCATTATTATTATTATTATTATTATTATTATTATTATTATTATTATTATTATTATTATTATTACTGTCCTTAGGACGGCTGGCGATTGAGGCAGAAGGAAGGCGATGTCCTGGAAGCTGAGGGCATCAGCAACAGCAGGGATATCTGTTGCTTCAGATGCAATGAAGCCAGCATAGGTAAAGATGCTTCTGTCTAAAGGCCATATTCCTGAAGCCTTGAAGCCGTTGATTGCATTTAACATTGTTGCTGCCTGCAGATATGCTTGACCAAAAAGGGTTGCGATTTAGAATTGGGTCACTACATGCCCTGAGTGTTCGCACAACCAAATCCGAACCTGGTGGTCATAGAATGTGCTGAGCAGATTCATGAAAGCTACATCCAAGGGCTACAGTCGATGTGTACAGTGTGATGAAAGGCACAAAAGAATGACACCATGTTCTCTTGCAATGTCAATCAGCTCAACACTTTTGGTGTGTTGCATGACCATCGACAATCCTTCGATGCTCTGGAAAACTGTGTGAACTGTCCCATCCATTTGATGAAGAGTTCTGTTTCAATCCATCCACTTGGCTGGCACTCAACCTATGCTCCAAGTGGGGCACCATCCATCAGCTCAGGTTTCAGACGTTGCCTAGGAAATATCAACATCGGTGGCATGTATTGCCCAGCAACAGAGCAGCATATCACCAAAGTTACAAGCTGTCCCCTTTCTGCTGAAGTAACTGAACCTATCTGTCTCTTCCCTTTGGAGAGAGACTTCGGAACTGTGGAAACTCTTGTTTCATCACAATTCCAGATCCTCTCTGCATTCAGTTGGTGTTGTCCACTACATCCTCAAGTAGGACAAAGAAAGATGAGACTGCAACCCGATTGAAGCCCATGGCTCGAACTACTGAAGTCGCGTCAGGTTTTCTAAGTGACAGCTTGTCTGGATGCCGGGCCATAAACCCTCTGTACCAATCGCAGCCAGCCACTCCCTCTTCGTGGTTGAATTTGCTGGACTTACCGTTCCTTTCAGCAAGTTCATAGGCCAGTTTTCGATGTTCATTCGAAGAGAAACCAAACAGCATTCTTTCCATCTTCTTCCTTTTCTGTGAAGACCGTTGCAATTGATCCAAGGGCTGAAAAAGAAAAGAAGAGCATTTTTGTAAGGAATAACTATGAAAAAATAGTTTTCATAAATTAACATATGCAATCATACACACATTTCGCCTACACAAACATGTATGGGCGCAAGCATGCTCACATGCATAGGCTTACATCATTTTTAATGCTCATCTCTCTCTAACACACAGACATATAAAGCACACATTTGTATGTTCACCTCTCTTCCCTCCCCCTCTCTTTAACAACATACACATGCATCCACTACATACACCCATGTTCATACATACACACTTTATTTCATCTTTTTCATACACAAATACAGAGAGAGAGAGACAGAGAGAGAGACAGAGAGAAAGAGAGAGACAGAAAGAGAGAGAGAGAGAGACAGACAGACAGACAGACAGAGAGATTCCTTTTTTAGGAAAAAAAAAAAACTCACATTTTTGCACACTTCCTCGACAGCACCATGATTCTTCCTAAGCTTCGCCACTCTCCGTTCTATGGCGCCTTTAGGTACACCGTACATTTCGGAAGCTTTTCTGCACCCATGGTCACCATTGAGGACAGACAACACAGCTTGCTGCATATTGGTCTCATCCCACGACTGGCGTAATTTCTCATCATCCTGTGAAAACAAAGTGCTATGAATTAGGCCTTCATTACAAAAACCGTAACATGGTTATCGTAGTAGTGGTAGTAGTAGTAGTAGTAGTAGTAGTAGTAGTAGTTCTAGTACTAGTAGCAGAAGTAATATTTTTACTACTACTACTACTACTACTACTACGACGACGACGACGACGACTACGACGACGACGACGACGACGACGACGACGACGCAAATAAAAAAACAATTTTTTTTTTTTACTAGGAGTTGAAAGTTTCGCTAAAAAAAAATAAAACAAAACACAGCACCTAAACTTAATGACCCTGTGAACATCTGGGGTAAAACGTCTCATTTTGCCCCATTGCTTTGTCCTATTTTACCCCATACGTGCTTGTTCAAAAAGCTTCCAAACTACACGCTGCCAGGCTTAAGTAGATCAAACTGATTAATCTAGCCCATAGAAATATCTGTCAGAAAGAACATGATTTCAGCAGAACCATAAAAATAGATCAAAATAGATAACTTTTGAATACTTACCTCTTTTCGATTTACGGGGCTGAATAAAACAATGGTAGACTTTGGCGGCAAGGCGTTACCACGTGATCTCTTGATCAGACTCTTCGCGAAAGAGCTCTCTCTCTCTCTCTCTCTGTTTCAGTTATTTGTGGTGTCTCGTTTTACCCCTCTATCTCGTTTTGCCCCCCGGTTCCTCTACTAGTGCAGAAATATTTCAGACATTAAATATTTAAACATTACAAAAATCGGGGCTGTTTTACCATTCTCATAGATTTTTAAAATGGTTAATATATATATATATATATATATATATATATATATATATATATATATATATATATATATATATATATAAGAAATGAAGCCTGACGTACACGAGTTAGGCCCCTCTAGCGAAATACGCATTGGCTCCGATGTTGTAAGCATCAGTTCGAGGGAGCGCTTATTATTTTGTATTTGTTTTTGTTTATTTTGGCTTGAACTTTGCGCTGTTCGGATTATTTTGTTATTATGCTTTTTAGGAGGCAAACCCAGATAAACAAAAATAAACAAAAAGCTTTATCGTGTACTTACCCGTGGCTACCGAGAGTGACCTACCTCCCTCCGAATGTCGTCGGTATTTTTTCTCATATCGAAAAACAGTGAAAGAAAGAATTTTTGCGTGTGTGACTTTTCTTTTCTTTTTTCTTTTTTTCCTTTTTTTCTTTTTTTGCACTTATTGATCCACGCTATTTTTTTAAATAGTTTCTTTAATCCGGCTAAAAAAATCGCAAAGTTCAAGCCAAATTGAAAAATTTCCATGATGAAATAATGGCGTTATTATTTAGAAAGCCATTCTTAACATGAAGACAGGAGAGTGGTGTGTGTGATGATTTTCGATATGAGAAAAGTCACCGAGGACATTTTTGTTTATTTTCGTTTATCGTCGCAAGTGCTAATCTGGACTTGCACCATGTTTCCTGTTAATAATTACCTATAACTATAATCTTCGGCCAACAAAAATATCCATGCAAAAATTTTTTTTTAATTTAAAAATGAAAAAAGAATAATCCGAACAGCGCAAAAAAAAAAAAAATCATAATAACAAAATAATCCGAACAGCACAAAGTTCAAGAAACAAAAACAAACAAGGCCACACACGCAAAATAATAAGCGCTCCCTCAAACCTGATGTGTACAACATCGGAGCCAATGCGTATTTCGCGTCGAAAGAAATTGAGCGTCAAAAATGGTTAAAAAAAAAAAATTCAAGACGTTATATCACTTTGGTGCTTAAGCCATCTTCTTCTTCTTCTTCTTCTTCTTCTTCTTGTTATTATTATTGTTATTGTTATTGTTATTGTTATTATTATTATTATTATTATTATTATAATAATAATAATAATAATAATAATAATAATAATAATAATAATAATAATAGAGGGCTGTGTTAGTATCTGGTTGCCTCTATTGGAGTCGCTTCAACCTCTGTTTATATCTGTCTCTCTAGAAATGTAGTTTGGGATTTGAAACCGACGGTACACATGATTTTCTGATATTCTGTAACACACACTCACACACAGAGCAAGGTTTAGCTGACTCTGTCTTCGTTGGATGTCAGTCAATGGAATCGATATATCGATTGATGATAGATTAATAAGTGTGAGTTCTTTAGTTGTTTTCAGTATGAAAGGTTATTGGAAGGAAATATTTTCTATTCAGTAATTTTGTATAAGGATATTGGAAAGCATTTACATCCGAATACTAGGGACATATGGCCGAGTAGTCCTAGACGTTGTATCAAAGTTTACAGTTACCCGAAGGTGCTGAGTTCAATCCTGAACGAAGGCAGTGAAAGGTAACATTCAAAACAGAGAATCAGCAACTATGTCCCAGAGCCTAGCTGGAGTCCGAACACGGTACCCCCGTAATAATAATAACAAACGGTTCCCCAGTTCGATACAAAACCTCTGATGAAGAACGGAGGGCAAAATGGCCGAAACGTTGTGACTATAACAACCAAGATGAGGAAGTCAGTCCGACAATCTCAATAAATAAATTTACATCCGAACTTTGTATGTTTCTACATGCATAGATGATGGGAAGGTAAGTAAATAAAGAAACGTAGCTATTTTGTATCATTACTTTCATTTTTTTTTTTCTTCCTTTGAAGATTGTAACGCTGGGTATGGGGCAGCCAAACCAGCTGCCAACATTGCCCCGCTTTTTTATCGAAACCAACCGAGAGCTCTTTTTAGTATCCTCGCTGTTCCCTTAAGTGCAATTGCCTGAATCTCTTTTGCACTTGGTTCACCAGGAATATTAGTTAGGTAGGACTTCATCAGCAATGCACATCTTCATGAGGATATAATTTTGATATGTGAAAGAGACAGCTCAAGACAAATTTGAAAACATTTTTGATATTCTTTCATTTCCTAACCATCTGAAGTATTTAATAGCAGTAAAGTTCAATGGATACCTATTTCTTTGGATTTTAGTTTATGAACGATTAGAAAGCATCAGAATATTGTAAACGTCATGTCAGATCAAATAACTCAGACATTTCAGCTACAACTTAATGCTTCTTGAACACTGTGAATAGTGTCGAAGCGATTAATCGGAATCAGAATCGGGAATCGGAACTTTTAGGAGTATCGGAACTTTTAGGAGTATCGGAACTTTTAGGAGTATCGGAATCCGTATCGGCTCCGTATTGAAAAATTTGTATTGGGATTCGTATTAGAAAAAAAGACTGTGCCTAGTTTCTGATACCACAAACGATTCTTTTAATTGTCTTTTATTTATTTGATGTTGTTTAAAACAAAATCCTCCACTGTTGGTAGTAATGATAAAATAAAATATTTATTAATTTTAAACTTATCAGTGAATTAAAATGTGTAGATCATCCTCATAAGTGTATTTTTACATTTTATAAAATATATGGCCATTTAACACGTGTTTTGATAGTAATCGGGAATAATAACAACTCCGTAGTTAAATAATTAAAGATATATAAAGAATCAGAATCGGTAATTGTATTGGAATTGGGAATTTAGTATGAGATCGGGAATTTTAGATGAATGGTTGCACCCAAAAGAAGTACCTAATACAATTCGTGGAAAATTTCACTGACTTTTATTATCTTGTGAATAATAAGAAACTGTTGGTAACATTTCTTCATTCTATGAATGTGATCATGACGAACGATCAACAAGACGAAGAATTTGTTTTGCATATTGAGAATTAAACATGGTTTACATGTGAAAAAATTAAAGTATTTGTTAAGAATAATATTTTTGTAAAAAAAAAAAATCATTGTAGGTGAAGAATTTTTTGCAATGGAAAGCGTTCTATTGAATGGAGAAATATGAGACGCCATGTTTGCTTAGTGTTCGGCAAAATTCAACGAATCGGATTATAGTCAGTGATTAAAAACGACACAAAGATAAGTTCCTAACCTGGGGGAAATTGTATTTGGTGAAAGATAATAGCATGGAATAATAAAATGAAAGAAATGACGGTGTGAGCAAAAAACATATCGAATGAAGGTGATTGATGAAAAAGTTGTAGTAAAATTTTCTGAGTAAAAGTTACGTTTACTTCCGCGAAGTATGTTTTGTGAGAATCAAATAGGTCGAAATTTATCAAGGAAATTCTGAAATTGAATGCAGATAATTTCCACAATGAAAGTAATTTCTGAAAACATGTATCAGCTATTGTCAGAAAGCATGAGTTATATGTAACGCCAAGATTTTTATAGTCCTTAATATAGAGGGAAAAGTCGACTTATTTTATAATGTTCGCCAAATTGTATTGTCACCTGTTTCAAAAATTCATTTTTATTACACACTATCCACAATGCTCCAAGCAAACTAAAACATTGTTCTAACCCCGCTCTCTCTCTCTCTCTCTCTCTCTCTCTCTCTCTCTCTCTCTCTCTCTCTCTCTCTCTCTCTCTCTCTCACACACACACACACACACTGTTTGTTTTTGTTTTTTCCATTTTCTGCTATATAGAAATGTGTGTGTGTGCGCACGCGCGTGCGTGCGTGCGTGCGTGCGTGCGTGAGGGGGGTTAGAACAATGTTTTACTTTGCTTGGAGCCGTGTAGATAGTGTGTAATAAAATGAAAAAACAAGATAAAAGATGAAGTGACAATATTGAAGAATTCAATAATTTTCAATTAAATATTTATTTACCAACGTAATGTTTCCAATCAGAATTGTATAGATGGTGTCTTATTTTTTTTATTTTTCGAAGTATACCTCCATTTCAAAAAGAAATAACCACTCAAACGGAAGCGTGTTTCGTCTAGAAGTCTGGGAAGTTTTCTAGACGTTTAGGCAAACACACACACACACACACACACATACATACATACATATATATATATATATATATATATACTAGCAAGACCCGTTAACCAGCATTACCTGGTGGAAGTATGCATCCCACCTCGTAAAAAATTAAACTATGGCTTATTATGTTAAGAACGGCTTTTGGAATAGACACTCCCAACCTCCTATTGTTAAGAACGGCTTTTAAACCTTGCCATAGTAAGAACAGCTTTCGGAATACACACCCTATTTTATGAGGAGGGGTTGTCAAAGTATTTGCCCAAAATTTAACCTTGATATTCGTTGTCAGCATACCCACCCACAAAAACTATAACCCCCACCTCCCGAAAAAAAATATAAAAGTCGATTGTAGAGTTGGAGCTAAGATAAAAATTTACCTAAAAAAAAAGGTTAACATCTGAGCAGTGCCGATAAGGAGTCCGGAAAAGAGAAGTAAGCAAAAAAAAAAAAAAAAACAAATATATAACAAATAAGTGTTTCCGTAGGCAATGTAATTTAGGGTAAATGTTTAGTTTAGCGGCGTAAATTATTTGACAGACAAATTATAAAAAACTATTTATGATTATATAAAACACATTAGACCGAAAGTCTGAAACAAAATCAGAAATATTTCATTTTTATTATTTTTCCATCATTATTGGACTAAATGTACGATAATCGGGCCGCCAAATTGCTTTTAAAATTTGGCGTTTCGAAAGTTTGACAGATTGACCTTTTTAAGGACAAATTTGCTTTTTCATGGAACAATGTTTTAATTAAGAGCATAAAAAGGTTAAATTTGTCATTAAAAAGGCCACTCTGTCAAAGTTTACAACGGCCAATTATTAAAAGCGCTTTTCAGGGTTTTTTTGTTGGGGGATGGGGTATTGGTGTGTAGGCACTTTGGGCATGGATAAGTGTAAGGTATTTTATTTTCTGTTTTTTTTTTTGTTTTGTTTTACATGGGCATAACAACTTATCAAGGCCCAGAGACCACTCGAGGACAAGGGTTAAAGAGTGTACAGTAGTCAATTGGACAATATAGTAATTGTCAGTAATGGAAATTCAGTAAATTCGGTAACTTAAGTGGAATGGCTCATCAGGAAGTTGTTTACGTTGGACGAAGACAACCATATTGTAGTCATCTGGAAAGCAGGAAAACGGAAGACAATTCCACAGATAAAGAGTGGGAGGAATTATTGATAGTGTTTTCAACTAGACGAGTGTTTCTTGTGAAAGTTTAGCGAGGGGGGGACCATAGATTGAAGCTCAGTCGAACACTTTCCATGAAAATAACGATAAAGCAGAGGTAAACTCACAACATCTCTTCTGTGAGATAGAGGTTGCAGGGAAGAGAAAAGGACATCTCCTACGAGGCTACGAAGTCTATTTGTACTCTATTAAGGCAGGACAAGTCCTTTCTAGCAGCTCCTGCCCAGATGTGGCAACAGTACTCCATCCTTAGACGTACCTGGCTCTTATATAGATAGAGAATTGCATCAGCAGTGAGATATCTACTGGATCGAGAGAAGGATCCGACCATTTTTCCAACACCCTTGACAACAGATTTGATGTACGTGTTCCATTTAAGATCAGGAGTAAAGGTCAGGCCCAGAAGCTTGTCAAAACTTTAGGCCTCCCCAAGACGAGAGCCATTCATTTCAATTGATGCCAGATGGGGATCAGAACGATTTATGACTGGTTGATACGTTTATATTTGGTATTATTTTTTTAGCACGATTGCATCATGTAGAGAGTGCCGTCATACTAGAAGATTTGTGGGACGTTCGTTTATATATGAATAAGTGAATTCTGGAAAAATAGAATTGGCTAGTCTCAGCCAATCAGATGAGGCGGATTTTGAGAAGGGAGAATTTATTATTTTTTTAATCAGGTAATGGAAAGATTATGTTATGCATATGTAGCTAATAACCAGTTGGATGCAATGAAAGGATCCTAATAAAATGTAAAATAGGTCCTGGTGTCAACTGGTAGTATTCGAAGGACTAAATATTTACAGAGAAAAATAAGAACTTCTTCCTCTATATATATCGCGATGGTGATGGTGTTGCTCCTAGGATACAATGTAGTATTTTATTATAGCGACTTAATGTGTCTAAAATTGTCTTTAAAAATTATATAAGATAGTGGCAAATAACCTAGATGTAATGTGGCATCTGTTATTGCAAACCAACGATACTTTGGTCAGAGAGGAATTTCTGCAGTCAAAATATTATATAGGAAATATGTTCCCTTTTGAAAAAAAATGATATGATCAATTTCATTATTTTCTTTTTCTATTGGCAGTGTATTGCACTTATCATGTCTCAACTCTCACTGATTGAAAATAGCCAAGAAGGAATTAATACTTCAGTCTTGATGCTATGTTTTCACTTACAAATTGGTGTCTATATCTTTCATTGATGAAAAAACTTCATATCAGTAAAAATCTATATCGTCTCAGAAATGATCGTACATGAACCTGTTGTTTATGTTGAATTATTGACACATGTAATTAAATATGTCGTTAATTTATTTACCTAGGATCTATAATATATATTTATATTATATTTCTCTTTGTTTGTTTGTTTTTTTTTTTTTGCATGAACCTTTGTTGTGAAAAGGTGCAGCGAACTAGGTATTATGGTATCTGTTGGATGAACTCTCATTAATAGGGATTAATATTTAATGCAAAAATAAGCATAGATTTAATCATATTAACCATCAATTTTGGTATAAAGCGCTCGTTCTTATTAGTTTTAAAGTTCACAACGAGAATAGAAAATGTTTTAAAAACTGATGAATGGTATCTATTTAAACATTATCTGATACATTAATAAAATATATAACAGAGCTTATACAATTTTTAAAATTACATCTCATCCTACAGATAGCTACATTACACCGGGTTTCATGTCCTTTAAAGGAACAGTTTCCGGATGTTGTTTCCGGTGTAGTTTAATCCTTATTTTAATTCAAATGGAAACTAAAACAACAGAAGCGACATCTGACATTTTTTTCTTAAAGACATGAAATGGTGTAATGTTGCTATATGTGGTTGTAATTTTAAGAATGTATAAATAATGACGTCAGGAAGGAAACGTAACTGCAATTTCAAGTTCTTGCAAATGCTTAAAATTTATAAAAACCCTAA
The DNA here is from genome assembly GCF_053919585.1 of Euprymna scolopes. Taxonomy (NCBI): domain Eukaryota; kingdom Metazoa; phylum Mollusca; class Cephalopoda; order Sepiida; family Sepiolidae; genus Euprymna; species Euprymna scolopes. The sequence continues at coordinate 126,587,497 of NC_136494.1, forward strand.
ATATATATTTGGATCTAGTTAAGTAAAATGTAAAATGGAATTGTTATTCTCGCGATATCTTTGTCAAATATTAACTCACTTTGTTAAATGGCGTTTCAATGACTCATAAATGAGAAGCTAGTAATGAACACGATTTTCTCGTCTCTAGTCTATTGTTAAAACACCTTGAGCACTCGTTTCAGTTATCATATTGTTCTTAATGAATTTTAAATGATTCTTTTTGATTGCATTGAAAAAATATCAGTGGACAAAAAATCTTGTTAAAATTCAGTTTCTCCCTTTCCCGTTTCTTCGGAAGGCACATTGATTGCTTTGTGTTCGATAATGATGAAAGCCACCATTCTCTTGAAATGTATAATTAGCATGAAGGGCACGGCTTCTTTTTTTTTCGAATTTAATTGTTCCTTGTGTCAGATATTCTGGCTAATGTACTTCGATGCATGAAATTCAACATATAAGAATGCTTCTATAAAAATGATATGTGAATATGTTGGTATGCCTTCTATAAGAAAATTATATGTATATATGCTGGTATGCCTTCTATAAGAAAATGATATGTAGATATGTTGGTATGCCTTCTATAAGAAAATGATATGCAGATATGTCGGTATGCCTTCTATAAGAAAATGATATGGAGATACGTTGATATGCCTTCTATAAGAAAATGATATGTTCTATAAGAAAATGATATGTAGATATGTTGGTATGCCTTCTATAAGAAAATGATATGCAGATATGTTGGTATGCCTTCTATAAGAAAATGATATGGAGATATGTTGATATGCCTTCTATAAGAAAATGATATGTTCTATAAGAAAATGATATGTAGATATGTTGGTATGCCTTCTATAAGAAAATGATATGCAGATATGTTGGTATGCCTTCTATAAGAAAATGATATGCAAATATGTTGGTATACCTTCTATAAAGAATATTGTGTGAATATATAGGTATGGTTTTTATCAAAAAATGATATGTAGATATGCTGTATAGCCTCTATCAACAAATGAGATGTGGATATGTTAGTATGGCTTTCATCAAAAAATGATATGTGGATATGTTGGTATGGCTTCTACAAAGAATATGTAGATATATAGGTATGACTTCTATAAGAAAATGATATGTAGATATGTTGGTATACATTCTATAAAGAATAATGTGTGAATATATAGGTATTGTTTCTATCAAAAAATGATATGTAGATATGTTGCATAGCCTCTATCAAAAAATGAGACGTGGATATGTTAGTATGGCTTCAATCAAAAAATGATATGTGGATATGTTGGCATGGCTGCTATTAAAAATGATATGTAGATATGTGGGTATGACTATCAACGGTGTGGATGTGTTGGTATAGCATCTATCAAAAACTGATATGTGAATATGATGATAATGCTTCTAGCAGAAAATGATATGTGGATATGTTGACATGGCTTTTATCAAAAATAATATATAAATATGTTGGAGTGATTTCGATCAGAAAATAATATATAGATATGTTGGTATGGCTTCTATTAATTATATGTGGATATGTAAGAATAACTTCTATCAGGAAATAATATGTGAATATGTAGTTAATGCTTTTATCAAAAGATGATGTAAGTATGTGTTCTAACAAAAAATTATATGTGAATATTTTGGTATAGGTTTTATCAAAAAATGATATAAGGATATGGCTTTATCAAAAATGATATATGGATATATTAGTATAGGTTCTATCAATAAATGATATATAGATATGTAGGTACGCCTTCTATCAAAAAATATGTATGGATTACTTGTATCAAAAAATGATTTGTACATATGTAGGTATGACTTATATTAAAACATGATATGTGGATATATAGGTATGGCTTCTATCAAAAAATGATATCCAAATATATAGAATATATCAAGGCTAACTGTTTGCTCTCTGTTGGAATATTTTGGAGGGTATAGACACCACTACCGAGAGACAAGGCCTGTTAACTGAAAAATGACGTCACGCATAGTAGGCAAAGCAAGTAAAATTTGCCGATTATTATTTTTTTTAATTACAAGAAATGAACTGTTAAGAAAAAATATAACACTCGCATGCACATGTCTCGGTTTCTATATTAATTAAAATATAATATTTATGCGTATTTTATGACCGGGTAACGCTGGGCGGCCTGCTAGTCATCTATGAAACAAATGGGACAATGCCAGTTTTGCAGAACAACATGTTAGGTTTAGTTTTCTGTAAATAGATTTCAACCTCTGGAAAATTAGAATGAATGTTGGAAAATGAGACTTGGTAGTAATGATTGACATTAGAAATTGGAGCTATGTGTTTGCGTATATGTTTTGTTTTCTGACTAATCATGTTGAGATTGGAATATGTGTGGATGAAGTTAGCAGATAGTTCAAGAGCAGGATGCAGAGACAATGAGTAAAGGAAAAAGATTATCTTTAAAACCATGGAAAAAAATAATATTCATAGTAGTTACCACTAATATAGCATCAAGAAATTCCACCGGAAACTACTGAATGGTCCAGACTCAATTCACCCAATGGCAATATAGTAGTTCCGGTATTATACACCTTCTGATAGGAAAAACTCCTGGGGAAGGGGGGTTATTCTAAGGTTCGGGTTTCTTTGTTGAATAATGTTGGCAGGCAACACTGAAATAAGCAAAAATGAAAATTCAAGTAACAAAACTCCAGAATACTAGAGAGAGCGACTGAATAACAAAAGGCGACCCGATTTTTGACCAATGACGTAAAAAGCAAACGTAAACACTAAAAAAAACAGGAATAAAACAACAGGAACAATGGAAAACAAAGCTTAAAATACAGACGAGTTGGACGAGAGAGCTCAGTCACAACCCAAGAGTGAGACAATCGACCGTATTTCGCTTGCCGCCCGCCACTCTCTCTCTCTCTCTCTCTCTCTCTCTCTCTCTCTCTCTCTCTCTCTCTCTCTCTCTGTCCGCTACACGTCAGATGTTCATTTGTCAAATAAAATGTCATTGTTTTAAAGCCAAAAGAATTTGTCATGTATTTGACAAACACAACAGTACTTCGGACGCGATTTGGTATCATTAAGAATACAGTTGAAAGGAAAAAACAGAGACGTATCGAACTGTATGAAATAACTTGAGTGTATAGCCATTCTTGCAATAGAAAATGTAGTCATCGCAAGCAAAAAAACAATGGCAGCATCAATTCGATCAGAGAAGTTTTTCCAATAAAACATTAATCCAGTCAGGATTAACAAAGTCATGACGGAAAGCTATGAATGACGAATTCAAAGAGATTAAATGTATTTTATAAAGCGATTCTTGCGTCTGATTGGGTCGTTTTTATCATTCATGGTTATAAATAGAATCGTCCAAATCTTTGTGGCCACATCCTCTCAGGTTTTGGGTGGGTTAAGTTTATTGCATGCTGCCCGAGGCTCCCCGACTGGGGAATGCCGATGGGGATGCCCAGGCAATATATTGCTAAGCAAGAGTACCCCTCTTTTAGGGGAGCTTGCTTGACATCCCCACTTTCCGGACTTTATGCCACATAATACAGAGGTGGGCAGCATTTAAATATCTACCCTCTCAGTATGCCAAAACATATTACAACAGGTGTCCCTAATATATCAGGCATTGATATAATATACATATCCCACCATCTCTATAATAGAGTTTATCTGTTGATCAACCCCTGAAGCTTAAGTGTTTTTTTTTTCTTTAAGTATTTCCGTCATTGAACGCAAAAAATTGATTGGATGTATCTTTCAACTGGATAATTATTATTGATTGGATAAATCTTATTACTTGAATTTATCAACTGGAAAATTAATTCATGTATTTTGACCGAGGTCAGCGGAGTACTTCTCGTTGATCGTGTTTCCATGGATCAGCGGTCAGACAGTTAATATTACACATCAATTTGACGTTGGATGCCACGCAATTAAATTTACTCAAATGAATTATGAATCAACCAAAAATAGAGGTGGGAGGCAAAACAACAACAAAACAATGAAAAAAAAAAACAAGGAATTCAGACGTCCAAACAATTTGACGAATATTCCAAATTTTGATGTAAATTTCAAGTAAATAAAAATTTCATCTAAAGAATGCGGATTTTTATACACAACTGCCAAACAGATATTTCCACACTTGACTTAGCATTGGAATTTATTAAGCTTGATTTCATACGAGGTCATAATCACCTAGTGAAAACCAAATTCCTTGCAGAAATTATATTCAAGTTAAAACAAACGCGCTGATGCCACAAGATGAAAAGCAAAGTTAAAATGTTCCAGAAGCTTTTAGATAAGGATTAACTATTTGGATTATTTTGTTTATTTGGACGACTGTTCTCATCAGATATTATTCTCACAACGTATTAGCTGATATAACCGCCAACCTTCTTTTAGCGTATATTATTGAATTTGGGAATCTGTAAGAAATTTTAAACTGAACCCTTTATTTAATCTATATGTAACATACAAATTGTATGCAGACAGTCACAAGGAAACAAAGACAGCGAAAAGAAGTTAACTTACCTTTTTTTCAGCTAAAACAACAGACATTTATTTACAGGTACTTCTAGAATAAAACCTTGTCTCTTGTTCAAAAGTCTTTTTGTACTTCAATGTGCTTAACAAGACTCTACAGTGTTGAACACATGATACACTGTCTTTGTCCAGTCATGTTTAGGACACGTCTTTCTCTGTCGCTCTTGGGTCACGTGCCTAGCACGTTTATTTCTATCCTTCTCGGGCCATGTTTTAATTTTTTAATAATCTGTTTCTTTTCTTCTTCCTTGCTGTGACGTCACTTCATGGCTCGGTCATTTGCATACATTGGGTGCTGCCATATGTGTGTCCACGCTCTGTTACATGTAGGAGGTAAATTATTCTCATTCCTGTCAGCCATGACCAAGTAGTGCTAAATAATTTGTATTTTATTTTGAGTTAATATCGCCTATACTGAGGATTGAACCTCTAACCTCCAGAAGACTTAGAACTAATTTTTACTTAACAACTTTATCCGTTGTGCAACGTATCCAAGTCGAAATTCTGTATAAATACCTAAGTTCAACATTAAAGCCTCCTAAGGATTTATATGATAAAAAAGTGAGTGCTTACGAGTATTACTCTTAAATGACATGAATATAAAAGCAAACAAAATGAAAAAAAATATTTTTATGTTAACTTCATTGGATTATTTCATTGCAAAAAAATACATTTCTATGGCCACAAAGCTTAAATTGCTAAGCCTTTTAAATAAGATTCAGTTTCCACAATGAAATACTCGAAGAGAAATTTTCCATTTCACACAAAAAAAAATAGATTTCGATTTTGCTCGATGGAATCGTTTTATTTATCGTCTGCTTTATCGAATCGCCAAAATCTCTGAAGTGAAAAAACTGCTTTATGGCTTACACTTTTTATGGTGATACATAATAAAATATTATAAACATGAATTACGTAGCATAATATGATTTAAAAATCATTGCAAAGATCTGAAAGATTATTGTTTATTTTACTAGTCTACTTACCCAATATTGCTCGGGTCTCAAATATGTTGAGTATATATATATATATATATATATATATATATATATATATATATATATATATATATATTTAGTTAGTTAGTTAGTTAGTTATAAAATATATATGGCGATTAAGCTACACTGAATATTCCGCGTTTCATCCACTCTAGGATTCTTCAGGCTTAAAATATATATGGCGATTAAGCTACACTGAATATTCCGCGTTTCATCCACTCTAGGATTCTTCAGGCTTATGCGCATAAGCCTGAAGAATCCTAAAGTGGATGAAACGCGGAATATTCAGTGTAGCTTAATCGCCATATATATTTTATAATTAACTATCTAGCTCTACCTATGTATTGAGCACTTTTGAAGTAAATACTTAAAGATTACGCATAAATTTATACTTTCGTATATTAATTTTATGTGAGTAAATGAAGTAGTTATATATATATATATATATATATATATATATATATATATATATATATATATATATATATAATAGGCATTACTCAAACCAATAAAGCTGGACTGGGAAGCACAAGCAGCAAGGTATTTTTCAAAGAGGGTCCAAAAGGAAAAAGAGGCATGATGTTTGAGGAAGAGCAAAGAACAGCCATTGCTATCACTCAGGCCAAACAATGTGCACGGATAATTTGGAATGACATCGAACCAATTAAATTATCATAGAAATCTTTAATTGCAATGGAACCACTGGCCATAGCATTTCTTCTTCGTTCTACATATGATCTTCTACCAAATGCGACTAACCTAAAATTATGGGGACCTGTGTTCTTTGTGTAAACATGATCGTGGTTCTTTGCGCCATGTACAATCTACATACCCACAATCACTTCAGATGTACACATGGTAACATAACAAGGTGTTAGAAATAATTATGGAATTGTTGAAAACACAATGTGAGACAGCAAACTAGCAACCTGTTAGAGTCAAGAAACCCATAATTCAGTTTCACAAAGAAAGTGATTGCACTGCGAGAAAGAAAAAAGTGGAGCCAATGATTGAAAAATTTCTGTAGATCTCAAAATATCTCTACAATTTCAAGTTCACATAACCCGAACAAAAAAGCGGCCAGATAGTGTAGCATGGTCCGATTCAAACAAAAGTGACCTCCTCATATAATTGACAATGTTCTAGTAGAAAAACTAGGAGAAGGCACACGAATGGAAAAAAAACCGATATGAGACACTGCGTGTCGACTGCATAGAAAAAGGTTAAACATGCTATGTGATTCCTATTGAAGTTGGTTGTCGTTGATTTCTAGGACACTCAGTCGTTTTTTTGTTTTTCTTACAAAAATAGGAATCATGGGCCACAATCTGGAAATTGCCTCTGATTGTCTTAAGATCACAGCTCAATACGCGTCAAGATGGATTTGGTCGAGAGCTAAAAGACTTCAGAATGAACAGATGTTATAATTTCTCCTTGATCTATTTTTTTGTTTTTTAAATATCCTGCCCAGTGGCAAAACGCTGCTAGGTAGCATCAGGAGTGGCAGTAACGCCTCGAGTTACCAGAACTGTGTTATCACCTTGGTTGGTGGCTGATAACGGCAGGATATCGCACATGCTTTTACATGTATGATGAAATTTTTTTTAAATTACATATATATATATATATATATATGGTAAACAACTGATGATCCCTTAAGTTTACATTGGTACTATAGTGAATTCGAGAGAGCAAGTTGATACAGTGATTGAAGGTTAATAAATGACTTACTGAATAAATAGTTGTAATAAGTTTTTATGTGATACTCGTGACGGAAAGAAAATGTTTTTTAACAATTATGTAAATGGATCAAGAATATATTTATATTTTTGTTACATAAAAAACATTCGTGTAAAAGTATATTAAAATGAAAAACCTAAAGGTAGATAGATTTCTCTGAATCGTTTCAACAATAAACCTAATTATACCCTCAGTATATGTGTGTGTGTGTGTGTGTGTGTGTGTGTGTGTGTGTGTGTGTGTGTGTGTGTGTGTGTGTGTGTGTGTGAGTGATTATCTTCACTTGATTTCATATACATAATGAAAAATTATTAATTGACGAATGTTTTATTGTTTGTTTTGTTATGATAAGATGCATCAAACTAAGTATTATGGTATCCGTTTGATGCACAATCAAGAATTAATACGGATTAGTGCATTACCCTATGAATATGGTATAAAGCACTTATAAGTGAAAGGCGATAACTTTTGCCCGTTTTTAACAGGCTAATTGCATAATCTTCAAAGTATTAATAGACATTTGCAGGTAATTTTTACGTCTTTAAACTGCCAATTACAGAATCTAATGCAATAAAAAAGACCTAAAAATAGTTTCAATCGCAAACACCTAAAGCAAATACGTCGAAAAGTAACTGCTATTGCGTTTAGTTACATGTACAATGAAACATTCACTTTTAAAATTAAAGGAACTGAAATATGATTTGCCGGTTAATTTTTTTTTTTTTACATAGGCATCACCACTTATCAAGGCCCAGAGGCCACTCGAGAATAAGGGTTAAAGAGTGTACAGTAGTCAATTATACATAGTAATCGTTAGTAATGAAAATTCGGTAAATTTGTTAACTTAAGTGGAAAGGCTCATAAAAAACTTGTTTACGTTGGACTTAAAGACAACCATATTGTAGTTAGCTGGAAAGCAGATAAATGGATGACAGTTCCACATGCGTGCAGTTCTAAGAAAGAAACTTTGTTCATCGAATCTACATTTAGGTTTAGGCACAGATAAAGAGTGAGGGAAATTATTGATAGTGTTTTTAACTAGACGAGTGTTTATTGTGAAAGTTTGGTGAGGGGGGACCATAGATGTGAGCTCAAACAAGTACTTGCCATGAAAATAACGATAAAGTTGAGACAGACTCACAACATCTCTTCTGTGGGAAAGAGGTTGCAGGGAAGAGAAAAGGGCCCCCCTACTAGGCTACAAAGTCTATTTTGAACTCTATCAAGGCAGGATAAATCCTTTCTAGCAGTTCCTGCCCAGATGTGGCAATAGTACTCTATCCTTGGACGTACTTATATAGGTAGAGAATTGCATCAGCAGTGAGATATCTATTGGATCGATAGAAGAATACCACCATTTATCGAGTGACCTTGGCAACAGATTTGATGTACATATTCCATTTAAGATCAGGAGTAAAGATCAAGCCAGAAGCTTGTCAAAATATGAGACCTCTCCAAGACAAGAGCCATTCATTTCAATTTATGCCAGATGGGGATCAGCACGTTGATGATGTAAAGATAGAAGCTTGGTTTTAGATGCATTAAAAGTAACCAGCAACTCCTTTCCCTATTGTACCACGTGCTCAAGATCACAGGAGAATCAGAGAGAACTTGGTCGTTTACAGTCTTTGATGTGTTACCATGGATGGTAGTGTCATCAGCATAAATGTCTATGAATGATGTAAGGATGTGATTTGGAAGATCATTAATGTAGATCAGGAAGAGAGTTGAGCCCAAAAAGGACCCTTGAGGGAATCCAGCATTCATACTAAGAGCTTCTGATTTCTGTCCATCAACCACTACTCTTATGAAACTATCAGAGAGAAATGATTTAATAATTGAGAAGACATTTCCAGCTATACCGTAGCTGGAGATCTTGTAAAGTAAACCTTTATGCCACACCCTATCAAAGACCTTTGATATGTCAAGAGCAATTGCCCTAGAAAGGAAGCCTCTGTCGAGAGATTTGCTAATCCTATGAGATATAACCGTAAGCACATAAGCTGTAGATCTAGCAGAACGTAAACCATATTGCATGTCACTAAGAAGTTTATTTTTGCTGGGATGGTTGATTACGTCTCTATTTAAGACAGATTCCAGCAACTTATTCATGACGCACAGGAGACTTATTGGCCTGTACTGAGATGGAGATGACCGATCACCTGAATTCTTAAATACAGTGTATACTGATGAGATTTTCCAGGATAATGGGAAGCAATTCTCCTTAAGACAGCGCTTAAATAGCTTTGTAAGTATGGGTGCTTGTTCTTGTTGAAGTTTTTTTAGCACTATAATTGGAATGCCGCCAGGGCCAGTGGCTTTACTGGAATCAAGGTTTTTGATTAGCTTGGCAACATCACGTACAAATATTTGTATATCACATAGCATGTTTTTTGATACAGGAGAAAATATTGGGGGTTGGCGGCCTTGGTCGCAAAGGGTAGAATTAGCTGCAAAGTTCTTGGCAAAGATTTTTGTTTTGTCTGATGCTGACGAGATGACGTCAGGTCTATTGATGATGGTTGGGATAGAGCACACGCTTCTGTTCAGGATTCTGTTTGCTATTTGCCTGGTTAACTCTAGGATGTCACTTGTATTGCCTTTGGTGGCAGTTACTTATTGTACGATTTTTTATTATGTTCCATTCGTAAAAGATGTTATTTTGTAGTTAAGTAGTTTCTTTTTATTAACACGGTTTCAATGACTGGGCAAGCTGACCTGAGGTTTATATATATATATATATATATATATATATATATATATATATATATATATATATATATATATTTCATAGAGGATGCCTCTAGGGTAAATGTTTTTTTCACATGCTTCTTTTCCGTTAAGGGAATTTTCTTTAAACAATGTTCTATTGTCAAGAGTGTTTTTATTCAAGAAGTCTGATGAAATGCTGGTTGTGAAAATTTTCAAACGCCATAATGCTTGAAATTGTCGAACTGGTATGGAAACAATTGTAACTTAAAATCAAATACACTTTCTGTTGCTATCAACAACTTTTTTGAAGTCTTGGTTTTGTTTATACAGTATATTAATGCTCAATTATGAAATATGATAATTTTGTAGTTTTTAAGTCATCTCTCTTGGCTTAAAACTTATTGGTATATGAAAATTTACTGAATTACACGAACCCAGTAAAACTCAGTATATTACATACAAGTCTATATACATATATATACATACATATATATATATATATATATATATATATATATAGAGAGAGAGAGAGAGAGAGAGAGAGAAAGAGAGAGAGGTGGAGAGAGAGGGGGAGAGAAAGAGGGGAGAGAGAGATGAGTATTTGAACGTTTTTAAACTGACAGTTATAGAATATTCAAATAATTTATATCGTAAACATATTTGTTTTGTTTTTGTTTGAAAACGATTCCAATTTGCAATGAAAAATACAAATAAAATTCGTGAGAGAGAGAGAGAGAGAGGGGGGGGAGAGAGAGATGAGTATTGAAATGCCGATGTAAAATACAAATAAAATTCGTGAGAGAGAGAGAGGGGGAGAGAGAGATGAGTATTGAAATGCCGATGTAAAATAAACAAAAGGCAAATTTACAGTTTTGTTTTTATTTGCATATTTTACCCCCTCCCCCATAAACTTAACACGCCTTTCATCGCACAGACCGACCTTTGACCTCGTGGGGATGCAAGATATCATTTTCTATTTATTCTTCTTTTGTAATACATGAATCCTCCTTAGTATTTTAGTTTCAAACTTCATCAGTAAACTTTTGAAAAAATATTTGTGTATTTTATTATTTTGAATGAAAAAAAAAGTAAAACACTTAAACGAAATGTTTTTTTTTATTTGTAACACAAACCCATTTTTTTTTCAAGCATATTTTCAGTTTTATTTATATTCGTTTTGTTTATGTTACGACTGTAGAAAAAATGTCTAAATCTATTTAAAATAAATAAAATAACAAAGAAGATAATCCCTATAAATTGTTGATTTAAAAAAAGCTTTATGGCTTTGTTTTTATTTATTTACGCATGAGCATCGTAAATCGGAACTGGATGGATAATTTCATCGCATAAGCAAGACAATTTAAGTTTTATATTACAATATATATATATATATCTCTATATATCTCTATATATCTATCTATCTATCTATCTATATATATATATATATATATATATATATATATATATATATATATATATATATATATATATATATATATATATATATACACAATTTATCACAAATGTGAGTACACCCTCACATTTCTGCAGATATTTAAATATATCTTTTCATGGGACAACACTGACAAAATGACGATTAGGCAAAAAAATGAAAAGTAATCTTTGTGCAGTTTTCTATAACAGAGTTAATTCAGTTTCCCCTCAAAATAACTTTTTAAAAATTTAGATGCCATAAAATCCAATTAATAATGATCCAATTTATGGTAAAACTATTTGGAAATGTGAGAACAAAAGGAAAATTTTTGTAAAAAAGATAATGATTGCAAAACACAGTATTTACCATAATAGTCCCTCCCACACTCTTATTACTTCTTATACATTGTATTACGTTCATATATATATGTCCTCCCTCACAAACCCTGTATACTATAGCACCCCTTTGAAGATATATGGGATTAAGTTTTATTATTATGATTATTATTATTATTATTGTTGTTGTTGGTTGTTGTTACTACTACTACTACTACTACTACTACTATTTAACTCCTTGTTTAAGCATTGCAATACATCTAACTTCCAGTAAATGTCATTAACTTCTGATTTCTCTAACTGGCATATCGAGCTTCCAATTTTTGTGATGGCTTCTAATTTAAAAACAATGCTTTTCTCTTATATCTGCCATTTTATGTATGTGTGTATGTATGTATGTATGTATGTATGTATGTATGTGTGTATGTATGTATATGCTACTGGTACCATGTAACCCAGTACTACCTGCCGTATGGTCGGGTCACCGGCGACTAAACTGATTCCCCAACTAGACTTGTTTGGTGAGGAGGGCGGCTAGTCTCCCTGAAGGATTAAAAACAAGACCTTCCAAAGGGCGAATGAACCCTTTTTCGGGGTCAACTAGCGCCGTGTATATTTGTGTGTATGTATATATGTGTTGGGGTGGCGATGAGTTCCGTAAGCAATGGTGAAGGCAACCTTTCTAGGAGAAGCAAATCTCTGATTTAAAAAACCATAAAGTGAGAGACCAGTGCCTGCATTAAGCTGGTCTGCAGTTTAATTTGTTGCTGGCTATCTTACTATTGCTTGTTGCTGGATCTCAACATTTTGAACCGAGAGAGAGACTTAGCTGTTGTACAAAGCTAAGACTCTGTAACATCATCTGTGTATAGATACTCCCTCAGGCATTTGGGTTCATGGACTGTCTGAGGGAGTGGTACTCGTCTGACAAGAAGTTGCAATCATCATGTATGTATGTGTACATACGAGTATGCATGTGTGCAAGAGAAGAAAGGGACACACAGACGGACAAAGAAATGTTATACATAAAATAGCCCGAGATCCAAGAGGTTCACTGATGTTTTAATGTTTGAATAAAAATAGAAATAAATTAAGTAAAAATGAAAATAAAGAACATTCTTCGTTTATTTTTTTTTTTAAATTATGTGTGTATATATAAATTAATGAAATATGCTAGAATGTACAGTAAGCGGTTGAAAAAATAAATAAATGTGTGTGTGCGTATTTGTGTGTGTGTGCGCGTGCGCAGAAAAGTAGCTTTTCCTTTCACACTGTCGCATACATAGAACCATAATAAATTTATGATTCCAAGCTTTTGGTCAGAAGTTTCCACTTGTCCTATCGCCCTACATCTGTTTATCAGTCTCCAGGTGTATGTGTACGTCCATCTATAAACGTGTGTATTCTGTGTGTGCATGAGTGCGTCTAGAAACATATGTGATAGTGTGCGGGTGTACATGCATGTATGTTTATATCTGCGAGTGTGTACGTGGTTGTCCAATTCAATGTTTTATGAAAGACTTGGTGTTGAATAGAGGCCACACAAGTTGCTGATCATTCCATGTCAAAAATATTGGAAGGGTCATACTCGAATAGATTTTAACCTCATTGGCTATACCCGTGTCCCTCCTGCTGCTAACCCTGCCCACCCTGCACGCATGTTTCCATCATTCACACTGAAGAAGACCGAAAGATCGGTCGAAAATATGTGCTTTTGAAAGAAACATTTTCATTTTTTCGAAAGACGTTTTGTATTCCTGCACATCAACACATAGGAAATAAATACAGAAAAGATATAATCATTTATATATTTTTCGTATTTCATTTTTTATTCATACATATTTATATATATGTGTGTGTGTGTGTGTGTGTGTGTGTGTGTGTGTGTGTGTGTGTGTGTGTGTGTGTGTGTGTGTGTGTGTGTGTGTGTGTGTGTGTGCGTGTGTGTGTGTGCTTGTGTGTGTGTGTGCTTTTGTTGTTGATTGAATTCTGATATTTAAAGTCAAGAAAGTTCTGTAAATATACAAATGAAAACATATTTAAAAGGAATATTCCCTACTCAGTCCACGTGTTTTTGAAAATAATTTATCAAAGAATACCTCTCGACAGACATTATATCTGTAGGCTAATGTTTACTTAGACATTGATGGATGCTGCCAGCTTAACTTTGATACGGAAATGTTAAATGATGGAAAATATGAGTTTCTCATCTTGACTTAAAAATCGCAGAAAATTTCGTAGTTTTTTTTTTTGTTTTTTGTCTGTGAGATTTTAATTGATTTTAAAAGCAGGAAGAAAAATATTTTGATATAAAATAAAAATATTCTGATTCAACTCTTGAGTACAAGTTTATATATATATATATATATATATATATATACAGGGTGTCCACAAAGTCTGGCTACATTATGTAGCCAGACTTTGTGGACACCCTGTAGATTATGTAGTCAGACTTTGTTGGCACCGTGTAGGTTATGCAGCCAGACATTGTGGGCACCGTGTAGATTATGTAGCCAGACTTTATGGGAACCGTGTAAATTATCCAGCCAGACTTTGTGGACACCCTGTATATATATATATATATATATATATATATATATATATATATATATATATATATATATATATATATATATATAAGGCAATATGTTATATATATATATATATATATATATATATAAGGCAAAATATGTGTGTGTGTCGCAGAAACTTTTTACACAAGCGACGAATTCTGACCAGATCGATACCGTTTTGAAGCTCGATGTCTTGGACGACAAATATTGAAAAATTGGCTCAAAACATTCATTTCTTCACCCTCAACTGAGCAGTTTTGTACAAGGAGGGGGTCACGTTTGTCACCAACATTTTTGCAAAGTCATCATACGCGCTTGCACTGACTAGCCTTAATTTGAAGGTAATCATTGTAAGTGATAGGCTTGGAAGCCTCATATTACAATCAAGACCTTTTTGGAAAAAGTGCTTCTTAAGATTGGGGCTTTTAATACTGATGAGATTTTCTAAGGTGATGGGAAGCAATTCTCCTTAAAACAACGTTTAAACAGTTTTGTCAGGATGGGCGCTAGTTCTGGTTGAAGTCTTTTGAGTACTATAATTGGAATACCATCTGGGCCGGTTGTTTTATTGGAATCAAGGTTCTTGATTAGCTTGGCAACATCACGTACAGGTATTTGTATATCACATAGCGTGATATAATAAAATTTCATAATAAAATAGTTTTCGATCAATACATACATCATATAGAGACTCGAAACTCGAGTCTTTTGCATGCGAGGCGAGTACTCTGTCACTTGAGACACGGTTTGGATGTGTTCAACACACAGTTTGGAAGCGTAAATAAACGCACACACACAGTTTGAAAGCGTTATATAAACATGGTCACATCCTGCTGCTACAAATAGCCACTTGTTTCAATCAAACAACAGATATCATCAGGCAGCGACTTGACTATTCAAAAGTTCAATGAATGTAAAGAGTGTTGTAACCCAACCACTTTCACATGAATTAGGTTATCTGGCGTTTTTTTTTTTTGGGGGGGGGATACTAATATTAAACACTGTATAAATCATTACAATCGCTATTATAGCATTTTAATGCAGAATAGATGATTCTATATTCTGTGATGTTATCCATTAGGCTGATTAGGCACTTCTTCATGCTGAAGTAGAAAACCTTATGTTATCAACTCAAAGCTAAAAAAAGAATAACTAATAATAAAATTATCTAAGGGGAAAAATCGTTTTAATTTTCTTTGAAAAAGAAAAAAAGGTTTGTAAATCAAGGGAGATAACTAACAATAAAACTGAAGAGTTCCAGCTATAGAAATCAAGTTCAGTGCACACTCAGCATCTATTGTTGCTTACTTTGTTTGTTACAATAGAGAAAAAATTGCTTCAAGATTGTTTGAGGTTTTTATTTTTAACTTTACTCCAATAGCTATAATACAAACTCTTGCCGATAACAAGCTTTATCAGGTTACCGTTTGCCTCCTTTGTAATCTTCCAAATGGAGTGCTCACTGGCCCATTGCATAATTCTAACTGACACGTAAACCATTGTCAGAATTTGATGTTTTATATTTAACAACAAAAAAAAAGGTGTAACAATAAGTTGACACTGCTCTTTTTTTCTTTCTTTTTTTCTTTTCCTATTTTTATTTTTCTTATTCTGGCGAGACTTTCCTTTCAAGAGGTGATTTATCTTTGGTCAAACAACTGTTGGCCATCAAGTGTCTCTCTCCTCAGCTTTATTTATTTATACTTATCAATTATTAGTCATTTAACTCTCATCAGAAACATTAATCCTCCTATAATTCCCTACTTTTCCTTTGCTTCAAGTGGATTATCACAAAGACGATGTTTATTTAAGTGTTCACATCCAATATAGTTTCAATACGAAAAATAAGAAATAGCAAAATGGCTCTAGGTTTTGTTTTAATTAAAAGATTAACCTATTGATCAGGAAAATGAAAAGTGTCTCTATTGCTAGTTGTATTTATATTCGATATATCAATACCATCAGAATTACCTACTGACGTACTTACCTACGTCATGCGACAAAGCAGGAGTGGGCAAACTGTTCATTGCAAGAGTCAAATTCAAAAGTTCACAAATCAAAGTTATCTGAATGTTCACGAAAGACTTTCACACGTTTTTTTTTTATCCCTTTTACATATAAATAAATTAAACTAAACATAGCCAACATTTGGAACCTTTACGCCATGTTCGGGTAAATTTTTAATTCATTGCAAGGGCCATATTCACACATTCAATTTTATGGGCGAAGAAAATATATTAACCGAAAACACTTAATAGTTAAAATAGATAAAATAAAAGATTTTAAAGATAAAAATGCTATTAATTTTTATTATACAATGTTTAAAAATGCGGTAAAACATCCACACGAAACGCATTTATTTGGAGGATAATGTAACTCAGTCTGAACGTAAAAATTACTAACATTACAAGAAACCTTCTCTACCACCTATAGCAATGCCCAACGACTCTTTATCTGAGAGTACGTCTTTCAAGCTCCTTGGCCTAACGTTCACAGCAAACATGAGTTGGAACAATTACATCGAGGGCATTGCCAGGGCCGCTGCAAGGAAGGTGGGCTCTCTCTACCGTGCTAGAAAACTACTAACACCCGAAAGTATCCTGTACCTCTATAAGGCCACCATTCGCCCATGTATGGAGTATTGCTGTCACATTTGGGCTGGTGAATCGGCTACTAGTCTCTCGCTCCTTGACAGGGTTTAAAAGAGAGTCCCTAATCTGATAGGCCCTAAACTGGCATCTAAGCTTCAGCCTCTGTCCCATCGACGAAACGTTGCATCCCTCTGCCTGTTCTACAAGTATTTTAAAGGTGAATGCTCTGATGAACTGCAAGCACTTGTGCCCCAACGACGTGAACACCCTCGACAGACCCGACAAGCTGCAAAATCCCACCCCCACACTGTAGAGATCCCTAGATGTAAAAGATCTTTCTACTCCGGTATTTCTTCCCCAGAACCGCTAGACTTTGGAATTCCATTCCAGGTCACTGCTTCCCCAACTGTACTGACATGCATAAGTTCAAGTGCAACGTGAACCAACATCTTGCTGCCCAACTCCCTACACAGTGCCCCAGTAGCTGTCTCCCCTGATAGTAGCCCCCTACACCAAAGTGGCAATGTGCCTTGTTTGGAGTGAAAATGTAATAAAAAACAAAAAACAAAAAAAAATTTGTAAGACGCATGACTTCGTTTCACGGGCCACATGCGGCCTGGGGATGTAATTTGTTCACATCTATAAAGTGATTTTTTTAAAGAGTGATTAACTAATCGACGTTTCATTTGTAGTTCCTTTTTAAATATTTTAATTCAAAACCTTTAAAATTTGAAGATACGAGGCTATTATAACTACTATCACTGACAATACATACTTATTTTTCCCCCCAAGGGAGCCACCACTTATTAAGGCCTGAAGGCCACTCGAGGATAAGTGTTAATGAATGTAAGGTAATAGTAATTGTTAATGGTGTAGATTGGGTAGAATTTGGACTATTTAAGGGGACGGCTCAACAAGAAATTATTTACATTGGACTTGAAGGCTACCATATTATAATCAGCTGGGAAGCAAGACAATGGAACAGTGCTCCACATGTGGGCAGTTCTGAAAAAGAAGCTTTGTTCATGGAATCTGTGTTTTGATTTAGGAACAGATAGAGAATGGTGAAAATTGTTGATAATGATTGTAGCTAGTAAAGTGTTTTTTTATTAAAGTTTAGCAAGAGATGACCATAGATTGGAGCTCAGACGAGCACTTGCCATGAAAATAACGATAAAGTAGAGACAGACCCGCAATGTCTCACAATGTCAAGAGGTTGAAGAAAAGAGAAAAGGCAAGGTTTCAAAGCCAATTTTGAACTCTATCATAGCTGGATCAGGGCGCATCGAGCAGCTCCTACCCAGATGTGGCAACAGTATTCCATTTTAGGACATATTTGGCTCTTATACAGATAGAGAATTGCATCAGCAGTGAGATACATACTGGAGCAGCAGAATGATCTAACCATATTTCTAGCAATCTTGCCAACAGATTTGATGCATGTGTTCCATTGCAGATCAGGAGTGAAGGTCAGTCCAAAAAGCTTGTCAAGACATGGTCCTTCCCCAAGACAAAAGCTATTCATTTCAATTGAGGATCAGATGGGAGTCAGAGAGATTATGATAAAAAGAGAGAAGCTAGGCTTGGTTTTAGATGCATTAAAATTATGTGCATGGAACTGAAGTACTTACCATTATAGACAGCTGATAATATCTACAAAAGCATTAAGATTTTCCTTACCGCGTAGGTTGTGCTTATAGTGTAACATGTAACAAGCCGGACTGTTAGGAAAATGGTCTCGTTTTGACCTCAGTTTGAAGTACTGTAGTGCCGGTATCGGCTTCAGTTAGTGGATTTGGGCGATAGTAATGTCTTTGAAAAGTGCTAAGAACAACACTAACACTTAATCTAGTTAAATTGCCAAATGGAATAAATTGATAAAAACATGAATTTTATGAATGAGTCATCACTTAACAATTGCTGACTCAACAACTGGAACTTTCAAATGAAAGCAATAAAACATGAATCAACGAACAAAATATATTTATATCAACAAGTTTACAGAGATGTAAAATATACTTTGAAAGATCAAGGTTTGTTGAGAAGTTTTAAAGTTCTTGAATAAGAAGTAGACAAAAGCGTCAGAAAGTTTGTAGTTTGTTTGAAAGTTTCATTGTAGGTATGTGTGTGCGCGCATGAGTTTACTTTCTAGGTGGCTGTGTTCACTGGAGATATAGCAACATGTTTAAAGAAACTTCAGTGTGGTGCATTCCAGTTTTCTAGAATGGGCATTGTTGACGTTGAGAGATGAGGCATGTCACGTGCAGAATGCTCTTCACCACCTGAGAAAAACTCTGAATTTCTGTTCACCAATCTACTGTTTTATAGGCTTGTTGAATTTAACAGCGGATTGTTAGTTTTGGGTTGTGAAACGATTTTTATTGGGTGGAAAAAAAATATTTTGGAGTTCACACATTCTTGTGAAAACTTGTTTTTGAAATGATGAAGAGTCAAAAGAAGCGAAAAGAAAGAAAATGGAATAAGCCTAATGAACAAAGAGAGAAAAGTGATTGCTTATTATGCTCATTCGTTTCGCACATCCCTAATCTATCACAGCACTAACTTGTCCCTGTTTATTTATTTCTTAACAGTCTGTAAGTGTGGAACCAGAAACGGCACATGTATAGTCTGGTGGGTTTATTCTTTTTGGTTTTATGTGGCTGAACAAGAGAGATGTGATGAACGGCGGGTCTAAAATACGAAAAGCTCACATTAAATATGATAATAATAGAAAAATCAACTAAAAAAAATTGTCACAACGTTCAATGAGCCTTAAGCCGCTATTTATTGTATTTATTTGCTTCCCCACCAAAGCAAATTAGGCACAAGGGCGTTTTTAATGTGGGGTAAAAACCAGCTCCCCTAAAAGTAGGCAAAAAGGGGGCACTCTGGTTACCAAAAATAATAATTGTCCCAGTATAGAGGGCTTCCCCTCCATTGACTGGTACAAATTATCTTAAGTGCAGCATCTGCAGAACAGATACTACACTTTGATCACAGCCCGAAGGCCAAGGTATTTATTTGCTCCCCCACCGAGCAAATTAGGCACAAGGCCGATTTTTAATGTGAGGAATAAAGGGGAAATGGGGACCAACTCCCTGGGGAGTAGGGAGCTGGATAGTGACAATTGGTATGAAGGGTTGCCCCTACATTGACCAAGGTCTTATATGTGGGGTTGCCTCCACATATGGTCTTTGCTTGTAGTATCTGCCGGAACAGATACTACACTTTGAGATATTAAATTTTTTATTCACAGGAAAAAAATACAATTGGGAAAATGAACAAAAAACTTAGGCACAAGGCCAACTCAAAAAGAAGGGGGAATGGTGAGGTTGGTTGATTCATCTCGTCTCTGTTGTAAATTTTCAATGATTTTTTCTCTCGGCCAGCCTCTTTTATCATGGTTACTCTTTAAATTTGTATTTATGTGGTGGGAAGGGAGGGGGGCGTGCCTACTTAAGCCCAATTTTAAAACATTTTTTATTTATATAAAAAAATACAAAAAAGATAACAATCTTAATAAAATTTCATTTATGTCGAGGGACTTTCGAGCAGCCTCTAAATGGAGGGGAGAGGGGTTGTGTCCTAAATAGGGGAGAAAAGAAAAAATTGGCGGTGAGGGCGGGGTTGTTAGTGTTTGATTTAATTTTCTCCAAGCTGGGTTGAATTTCGAGAGGAAGGGCAGGCAAAAGAAAAAATTGTTGTTTTTGGAGGCTGGGGATCTTGGAAGCTTTCTAATAAGGGAAACAAGATTTATTCGGCTGGTTGAGAGGCTGAAGGAAGTAGAATTGAAAAAGGGCAGGGGTCCGATAGAAACCCTAGATCTGAGCGCTCCACACCTAGGTGGGGAACACATATTCAAATTTGGCCCCTCTTCGTACACACAGACTTGCTAACTGTATCCATCTTCTTTCAAAAGCCACGCGATGCAGCCTTCTTCTGTCGCATCTGATCTTTACCCATAGTTGGTGTTTAAAGAAAGCGATCAGATCCTCATCAGAAAAAGGCAGCACCTCCCGGCCATCTTGCAGTCTCAACGTCCAAATCACTATTCTCGCCACAGCCAGGATTGCGATGTAGACCATTTGTCTCTCACAGTCCCACGGTGGCCTCATGTTGTCCACTATGTTTGATACAGTAATTGGGCGAGGATGCTCGGGGTCGATGCGAGCCGTCACCTTGCAAACATACGACCAGTACTGGCGGAGTTCGCGACAATCGAAAAATGCGTGATCAGTTGTTTCTGCGGCCGTCGTCCCGCAACGGGGACAGGCAGGCGACTCCAAAAAACCAGAACTGCATTATATATTGTTGAGGGGAAGCGCATTTCGGGCCAATTGCCTGGTCAGAGAGAACTCTGAATTGTTCAGATGACTCAAACCTGGCGCCCAGCTCCACGCGGAGTGAATCTCACTCTGCTGCCAACCCAAACGCGCACATAGTGAATCGTCGGCGGCCCCTCTCACTAGATGCTTGTGGAGTTCCTTACGGGTGGCAGTCACAAGGTCGCTGGACCCTGATAGTTGTTTTAGCGCGGCTCGGCACTCTTTCAGGAAGGCTGAATCGCCCCGCGGCCTGCGATAGTGGGGTCGAGAATGAGGTCGAGAAAGGCGGCAGTGATCGCAGGGTGCCACGGTTGATCGTCTTGAAGGTAGTGGCTAAGGAAGGCCAGCCTTTCGGCATCTCGATGACACCTCAAGTCCGGCATTCCCAAACCTCCCTCACACAGACATTGAATACAGACCTGTCTGCTTACCCAGTGTCTTCCTCTGTCCCAAAGGAGCGAGGACAAGTTTCCTAGAAAGCCACGTGTCGACCGCAACTACCACCTTTGACCGTACCTCCGACCAATTCTTATCAAGCTGGAGACCCGGTCTGAACAACACGCCGAGGATCTGAACTGGGCCATCCGTCCAGCTGAAGGGTGCGGGGAGGTTTGCGTTGCCACTCCAAGCGCCCAACCGCAGTCCGACCAATTTGCTGCGGTTTATCTTGGCACCCATGATTCTTTCATACTGTGCAAAAGCCCAAAGGCCAAGAACAACAGAAAAAAGGCAAGCCTCTTAAGCCGCTATTTATTAATAAATGATCGTGGTCCCTTTTAGCGTTTTATACAACCTAATTTCTCTGCCAATTACAAGCATTTTAACGTTGCTGCAAAGGTAGACTACTTTAATGAAATCCTCTCTCTGTATATAATTCTTGCTTTCTCTCTTTGTCTTCCTCTCTCTCTCTCTCTCTCTCTCTCTTTCTTTCTTTCTTTTTCTCTTTCTCTTCCTTTTCTCTTTCCCTAATTTTTACATATCTCTCACCTATTCATTTCTTCATTATTATCTTTTTTTTCCATTTCAAATCTGATTTCATTTCTCGTTTCGGCATAAAATATCTTAATTATATAGCAACTGAACTCACCGTTGACTTTTCTCTTTCTGTTTCGCATTCAATATTGGCATTTCTTTAATAACTTGGCTAAATATAGAAAAGCCAAACTGACGGGGCCAAAACGATGAACCAGTGATTGGCAAACGAACATTCAGACATTTCCTAATACAAGATCGTAATCTGGAGAAAAGTTTGAAACTGTCTTTGCTTTATTTAATGAGCAATTATAAATCATACCACAAACCACTGCAAAACTAGAACTATATATATAATCTTCAGAATGTTAGAGAATATATATATATATATATATATATATATATATATATATATATATATATATATGAAATTTATTGCTGTGAGTCCAGAATGAATTCAATAAATTTCCTATATACTGCTCTGGCTACACATTGAGCACTCTCGTCCGGGTTTTTTCACCACTGAAGAAATATATATAAATATATACATATATATATATATATATATATATATATATATATATATATATATATATATATATATAACATTTTAGTCATTCAATGAATTCAAAAATTTATTACGTGAAATGTTTGAGTTTCAGATCAAAAGATTTTTATTATTCTATGTAAGACAACGAATACATTAGAAATATTTTGAAGTATATATATATATATATATATATATATATATATATATATATATATATATATATATATATACTAATGTGATATATAATGTGATATATATGTTGACAATCGAAATACCTGGGCAACATCAAAAATAATGAGCAAAAATGACTTCATGAATGCCACGAGGGAGAGAGATAGATAACCAGCAATAGCTGTCAATGTCTGTACGAGGCAGGACACTATTTGATGATAATAATAATGATTATTATTACTCGTTAGTTTTCATTAATAATATTATTATTATTGTTATTATGATTATTACTATAATTATTACTACTATTATATCATTATTGTACTTTATATTCCTTACAGCATATTGCTTTGTATTTTTTATACTTTTAATCTCATCCCTAACCTTTTCTTCTGTTTTACTATAGTATATCCCACCTGCAGCAAACCTTCCCGATTATCACGAGAAATAGAGAAAGACAGGATAATAGCACTATTTTAACATTTTAACACTATTGATCAACCCACTTCACTTCTGCAAATTTTATTTTTATTTTACTTTATTTTTTTACTTTTATCTTCTATTTTTTATTTTTCATACTTTTATTTTTTGTCTTTATCTTTTATTCTTTATTTTAATTATATGATTCAGCATAATTCACATCCACTGGACACTAATTAATTGATTAATTAATTCTCATAGCATATAATACCTACTCCCAAAAGCGTACTCCATGTCTCTTTCACCCAATCCTGTTAAAGTCCCACTCTAGTATATTTAAAGAACCATAATTATCTAATAATCCCCTTGACAACCTTTTCTCCCCATCTAATAGATACTCCTTATACAAGATCCCTTAATATGTCTATCGCTAGACGCCGCATCCTTTTTTTTTTTTTTTTTGTTACCTAACACCTCTCCTCCTCTTTTGACGAAAAGCATTGGGCTTTGAAATGCCTATCATGAAGAGGTTTAATGACCCCTATACCCTGTATTCTATTCCTTTGATGATAACTTTATAGGCAACAGTATATATTTTTCTATTCTCAATATCTTTTTCTTTTGTATCTAAGCTCAGCCTGCATGTCGAGCTTTTTATTATCTCAAAAAATCGTTATATACTTCTTTGATCCTCTCATATGTGTGTGTGTGTGTGTGTGTGTGTGTGTGTGTGTGTGTGTGTGTGTGTGTGTGTGTGCACGCGTGTTCATACTAGAGAACAGCTTGGCACCACATTTATATCCCTTACAAAGATTAAAATCAAGATATAATGATTAGGGCTGTGACAACAGCATATTCTTTTCATTGTTTTGACTCTTGAGTATATATCCATTAATATCTTATATGTTTTTATAGACTGATGTGGTTCTCGATTGATTGACTGTGTCTTACTATATCAGATATATACATGAGAGTCAAAAGAATGAAAAGAATATGCTGTTGTCACAGCCCTAATAATGATACTAAACCTTATGACTAGAATCCTTAATCAAAAACCATTACATTATTATGATTCTAGAGAATGTCTAAAATTTAAGACTTAAGCTTAAGGGAAGCAATTTATCTTGAGGAAATCTTGCTTAATATATATCTAATGACTTTAGATCAAGCTTAATGCAAATCTGAAATATTTAAATTTTTAAAACAATAGTTTGTGTCCATATTACACCATTTAAAAACTCTTTAAAATACCGCAAAGAAACTGAAATGCCTGGAATATTTATTAATATCTAGTAGTTGTCAGCTTGTTTTTTTGTCATTGGAAGGAGGCTTTGTGACAACCGGCTCAGAGTTGTGCCATAAGGCCATAACCATTAAATGATATCAACAACAGTAGTGAAATAGGAAAAGAACCTTAAGCATTTGAGCTTATAAAGACTTGCTTACTTGATTTATAAGGGAGTAGTAATTGTATCTATTTATGAACCAACCTTTATAGTGACAACAAACCACAAGCACATTGATCAATATACCCATAGGTATGCGACATTGTGGTGATGGGACAGGGGTTGAAGCTTGGTTGATAGTACAGGAACTACTAAATTGGAGACTTTTTTTTTTACCTTGTCTAAGAGGCAGAGACTAGTGGTAGCAGCAAGAATATTCCATGCATGGGCGAATCGTGGCTTTGTAGAAATACAGGATATTGTCAAGTGTGCATAGTTTTCTAACATGGTACAGGAAGCCCACCTTCTTTTTGCAACCTTGACAATATCTTTAATGTATTTCTTTCAATTCATGAAAGTTAAGCCGAGCAGGTTGAAAGATAAACGTGTACCTTAATATATAAAAGAATTTCCGAAAAGAAGCTACTGGAATAGAAAGCTGTGTTACAATGATGTATCAAAACAGCAAATTGATGGAGATATTAGATGAACGAGTCAAACGAGCTGGAACGATAGAAGCAGGAAATATATTAGACAATTTTATTATTATTTTTTTTTTACATTTTCACCCCAAACAAGGCACATTGCCACTTTGATGTAGGGAGCTACTATCAGGGACATAAGCTACAGAGCTACTTAGTAGGGAGTTGGGCAGCAAGATGTCGGTTCACATTACACTTGAACTTCTGCATGTCAGTGCAGTTGGGGAAGAAGGGACCCGGATGGGAATTCCAAAGTCTAGCGGTTCTGGGGAAGAAACTGCTGGAGTAGAAAGCTCTCTTACATCTAGGGATCTCTACTGTGTAGGGGCGGGATTTAGCTGCTTGTCAAGTTTGTCGGGGTATTTACGTTGAGGGGGTACAAGTGCTTGCAGTTCGTCGGAGCATTCACCACTAAAATACTTGTAGAACAGGCAGAGGGATGCAACATTTCATCGATGGGACAGAGGCTGAAGCTTAGATGACAGTTCAGTACCTATCAGGTATGTGACTCTCTTTGGACCTTGTCTAGGAGCGAGAGACGAGTAGCAGATGCACCAGCCCAAATATGACAACAGTACTCCATACACAGGCGAATGGTGGCCTTATAGAGGTACAGTATACTTTCGGGTATTAGTAACTTTCTAGCACGGTAGAGAGAACCTACCTTCTTCGCACCAGTACTGGCAATGCTCTCAATGTAATTGTTCCAACTCGTGTTTCCTGTGAACGTTAGGCCAAGAAGTTTAAAAGAAGTACTTTCAGATAATGAGTCTGTGGTCATTGCTATTGTTGGTAGAGAAGGTTTCTTGTAATTATTGAAGGAAACAAGTTTAGTCTTGGCAGCATTGAATGTGACCATCCATTTTTGTCCCCATGCCACTACAGATTGGAGGTCATCCTTTAGTGTTTCTGCCATTTCCTTAGATATGTGTTCATTTATTTTCCTGTCATGCCTGTTATAGAGTGTGGTGTCATCAACATATATACCCATCTCAGAGACAATTTTGTCAGGGAGGTCATTTATGAATATTAAGAAATAATAAACGTCCAAGGATAGACCCCTGAGGCACTCCCGCATTTATATCAAATTGTTTAGATGTACGACCATCGAGGACAACCGGGATTTGTCTCTTATCTAAGAATGATTTAATTATGTTAAGTATTCGCCCAGTAATTCTGAGAAGACCTTCACGCCATACCCTGTCAAAAGCCTTAGATATATCTAGAGCTACTGCTCTACCCTCACCTGCTTTGTCCAGTGAATGGTATATACGTTCAGAGATTACAGTTAGAATATTTGCTGTGGAACAGGCTTGCCTACATCCATATTGTTGGTCCGTCAGAAGTTTAGCATCTGTAAGGTGATGGACTACAGCTTGGTTAATTATGGACTCAAATATTTTGGCGAAAAGTGGGAGGAGGCTAATGGGGCGATAATTTAATGAGTCAGTTTTTTTACCAGAATTCTTGAAATCTGGTACCACAGAAGCAATTTTCCAGCAGTCAGGAAAGCAAGATTCATTAAGGCATTTGTTGTAAAGTTTGGAGAGAACTGGAGCTACTTCGATGGAGCAGTTTTCTAATAGCACAGCCGGGATGAGATCAGGTCCACATGCTTTTGAAGTGTCAAGGTGTTTTATGATTGCATGAACCTGAGAAAGGGTGATTTTAAGATTGTCTAGTGTGACGTCTGTCCGCAAAGGAAAGTCAGGGAGGGGGTGGCTAGCTGTGTCCAGAATACATACGATTATTGTATTTATACTATACTGAAGAATACATACCATTATAGTATTTATAGAAAAGATTGAGATTATCAACATCACGTCTGTGAAAGAGGTTTTACAGAAGAAGATAGAATGGGGCCAATTAAATTACAGATACGTTTCTGCATCTTATCAAGAACTTTCAAATGAGATAAAGGTCCACCAGCCCAAATATGGCAACAATACAGGACTTTGATAAATCTATAGAAAGTGTTCGACTGAACTCCAATCTATGCCCCCCCTATGCCAAACACTTGTCTAACCAAAATCACTATAAATAAATTTCCTCATTCTATACGTTGCCTAAACCTAAATATGAATTCCATGAACAAAGCTTCTTCTCTAGAACTGCCCGCCTGTGGAACTCTGTTCTGCTGATCTACTTTCCAGCTGACTACAATATCATTATCTTCAAGTCAAATGTAAACAAGTTCTTGTTCAGCTGTGCGCATAAATGATCTAATTATACAAAATTACTTCTGCAAACGATTATTACACAACTGTACAATTGACTACAATACACGCATTAATCCTTATTCTCGAGTGGTCTCCGGGCCTTGATATGTGATGATCCCTTTGTAAAAAAAAAGAAAAAATGACAAGTGAGCACAAGCACATTGGTCAATTTCTATGAATTCCAACGCCCAAGAATTAGGATACTCAAACTTAGTAAGCACAGACTACTTACAAAATCTCAAGATTTAAGAGTTATACTTAAAAGTCTGATAACACATATAATATATAACAATATACAATGAAATTTCTATAAAAAGGAAACAACTTTGCTGTTCTGCATTTGTGATATTGTTTGATTTATACGATTGTAGCAAATGTTGTCTGACATTACCCCAGAGTAAGTTGGGTTTATAACTTTGAGATGACATTTTTAGTTAAGTATCTTTATCTTTCGAAACAATTCACCCATAGATACATGTTCAGATGAGTCATGGCGTTGGAATAATGGTGTGGTTTCCTCTTTTATTTCTTCTGTCTTTGATCTTCACTTCATTCACTCATAAATCTTGTGCCATGCCAAAGAGAAGCACTGGAAAGTTTTATCTCTCCTAATATGATTTAAGAATCTCAGTGCTCATGACGTAAGCAGAATAAGTACTATGTCTTTTGCCCAGATTCTTTAACATTCATTACTAGCAGGTTGACCCGGCGTTGTCTGGATGTAAAATATGCTGAAAGATGTTTAATTTTATGCCAATCTGATTATCATAGTAAACCAACTATAAAAAATAAATAAAATCATCAAAATTTGTGAAAAATATTAAATTACTAGCAATTTCATGTCATAGATTCTATAAATTTGTTACCTTTTTTGAAATTTAAGATTTATATTTTTTTAATAGAAATCGTTCCAGCCAAGGCATGAAGCCACTTCGTGTAAAGAGCTAATGAGAACGAAAGAGGATTATCACAAAAACAGAAAACGCTTATTAGCCTTAGTGTTGCAAAGGCCAAGGCTATAGGTAGGAGGAAAACAGTCAGCAGAAAGTTCCATAAGCCTGCTGTTCTTAGACAGAAGCTACTGAAATATAAAAGCTGTATTAGAATGAGGTATCAAAACACTGAATTGATGAATACCACTAGACTAACGAGTCAAACAAGCTGGAACAAAGGAAGCAGGGGATAGATCAGACAATTCTGAAGAAGACGTGCCATAATAGGATTTATAGAAAAGTTTTAGAGTAGAAAAATCACATAACGTCAGAGAGAGGGGTTGCAAATAAGAAAAAGGAGATTATCGTTAAGTAAAATACCTTAGTTTATTATAAAAATAAAATAATGATCGTATGTGCACTCTAGTTGGTAGTGGGGTTGAGGCAGTCTTATAGTATCATATGACGGATGGAAAAAAATACTTTGCATCAAAAGCAGAACAGAATAATGTGTCAAACATGAAGGACATACATTTATGTCGTGAATGCACAAATTCTACATTTACGACAGGAATTTACAATTATTGCGGGTCATACTAATATGTTTGGTCTTTTATAGAGTATGGACTAAAGCACTATCAACTGGTTTGAAGATTTCTAATGCAGGTGGACTATGGATAGTAGACATCATTTCTTTATCCAGAGGAAAGAGTATTCTCTATGACACAATTTAAATTTAACTCCCGTTCTGCTGTGTATATACAGAGATTCTGAGTTAACATAACTGCATAAATGGATGGCCGGACAACACATCTCGGGATTTTAAGCAGAGATTGACAGGAAGGAATAATTATCAGTACATTTGAGGTGCATATTATAAGTTACACAAATATTTTACAGATAGTATATTTAGCTCGTTATCAAATCTGATGGATAATGTGGATTTAGGTGGTGAACTGTGTGTTCTAGGGATCACAGATGGTTATTCCTGCAAAAGACATTGCTTAAAGAATTGCATGAATGTTACCCAAATAATGTAGAGAGATTGTTATCAAATCTGATTGCCTGATTTGGATTCAGGTGTTACATTGTGTTTTGTGATAATACTAACAATATAGCTGGGTAGATTACATAGAACTGATCCGTATGGATGTTTTTTTTTGTTTTTGTTTTTTGTTTTTTAGTCATATACATAATGCAGACTCTATTAATGGCTAGTGGATGTTTATAGTTACTATATAGATGCACATGTAGTCTTATCAACTTCAGCAACAAAAACATAGCAGATATTACGGTATGCATTTGACAGAGTTTTTAGATGATTGTATCTGACAATGCCAGCAGTTTGATGATGGAATAATTTTCAAAAACATTACAACTTGAATAGTATTAAACATATCAGATGATTGCGACATCACTCATCATCAAATGAATTAGTCGAACATGCATTACAAACTATCAAGTAACCTATGAAGATTTCCGATACGAAAACATGAATACTGTATGTTCTGGTTATTTACAGTGTTTTGCCACTGGCAAAAACTGACCAGTTATTTGTCATATTGTTAATGGGTCAACATTCCAAGTCTCAGCTGAACCTTGTTTATCTGGATTTCAGTTTGTAACGTCGCCGTTGTATTCAAATAAAAGGAAAGAAATAAAAAAAATCATTTTTCTCCTTTTTCAACAAAAGCATTTATTACCGTGATTTTCGGCACCACTTAAAAAGTCTTTCATTACCACATGTTCATTTTACCAGGCATGCATTTCTCCTTCCTCTGACTACATGCCGATCATAACTGGACCATTCTCGTTCTTGCTGTTTACATGTCCATTTTTTTTTATGCCGATTTTTCTTCTCCTGGGCATGTGCTGTCCTTTTTCTTCCCCCCCCTTTTTTCTCATGCACACTTCCTAATTTGCATATGCACGTTTTTTGGCTACTGCTGCTAATCTCTTCACAAGCCGCCATCCTTCACTGCTGCTGATACATTCCCACGTTCTCATATGCACTATGTTGTATTATGCGTAAGTCACCATTAAAATGGACAATACAAAAATGTTGACTGAGAGAAAGCGACAAAGAAAGAGATTTGATTTGAAGAATACTGTTAAGCTTATAAACTTTCAAGGGAATCTAAAATGACTGTCTAGTGTTATCGAGGTGAAATTTGACCTAATGACTTTTCTAGAACGAATGTAGAAAGACCGTGTATGAAAAAGACACATTGGCCACTTTTGTGGATTATTCAAAAGGAATCAGCTAGATCCCTTCGAAGAACTATCCAACGAACACAATCACGTACTGGAAATGACGTTAAGCATTAACCAAACAATATTATGTACCAAACATAAATGATTATTCGATGGATAAAAATCTGCAGCCTTGGACATTTATCAAATCCCACCCCCACACTGTAGAGATCCCTAGATGTAAAAGATCTTTCTACTCCAATAGTTTCTTCTCCAGAACCGCTAGACTTTGGAATTCCATTCCAGGTCCCTGCATCCCAACAGTACTGACGTGCAGAAGTTCAAGTGTAACGTGAACCGACATCTTGCTGCCCAAATCCCTACATAGTACCCCAGTAGTTGTTGCCCCTGATAGTAGCCCCCTACACCAAAGTGGCAATTTGCCTTGTTTGGGGTGAAAATGTAATAAAAAAAAAAAATTTAAATTTAAAAAATTACATCTTCAGAAAGTAAAGATACTGAGAAATGATGCAAAAGATGCAGGTACATCATCTTAGCTGAAGCTACGATAAAGTACCTGATAACATGTAATACTCAATACAATGTTTGACCCTTTGCAAAGGAACTTGCTGGAAAGAATCACCAGATGATAGCAATATCGAGGACCGAGGACTCAATACTCATTAGGAGATTATATAACTATCACAGGAAATGAAACATCTCTTTCTTCTGGCATTTGTTTTCTTCTCAGAGTTCCAATGAAATACTCAAGTAATGGTTTAGGAATATCAGATTTGTAAAATAAATGTACACTGATTGTGGAGGGATGCTGTAAGCAGAGAAATAGAAATGGAAGCATCGATTAAGCCATTGAACCAACCCGGAAGTACTAGGTCAGCCATCTTGTTCCAGTCTAAATAAAAGTCTGTAACTTTCACTTCTGCTCACCTACACTGTTTTCTATTGCTCCCCCTTAATCATTGTGATTTTAAGATATTCTTTTTACTTAAACATTTTTTTTTTAAAACGTCAGCCCAGTTTTTAAAGGAAAACAATAGCACAAAGAGCAATACAAAAAGATTCATAAAAGTTTCATAAAACTAAAGCAATAATAATTTTCATAAAATATTTAAAAAAATATCTGATACTACACTCACACGCCTGCATTTAGAAGTGGGGTTGTTTTATAAGATAAAAATTATAAAAAAAGAAGTGTTGCAAAAGCTAATCGATTTCTCATAAATCATTCAATATTTGTTAGATGTGTCCTTTTACTTCTATAAAACGCTTCGTCGGTCAGTCTGTCAGGCATCATTTTGAAATAGCATTTTAATCATAAAATGCATAGTTTAAATGGACGCTTCTTTGCATCGCAACCAATCATTTTTATAAAAGTCTTTGTCCGTCTATTAGTGTATGACGTTTAAGCTTGAAATTGCAGTTTTTTCGTCTGTAAAGCTTAAGCATTTCTTTATCTTGCTTAAGTTAGAAATGTTATTTTCTTTGGTTTGTCAAGCTTGTTTCAAATGACATTTTCTTTGGTCTGTAACGTTCGTTTATAGTATCTTTTCTGAATGCTCAAGAAAAAAAAAACAATGCATCTCAATGATTACATATTTGTTTTAACTGTGAGAAATTTAACTCTACATCGGTTAACAGAATCACCAGCTACTTCTGTGCAGGTGTGCCACTTCTGCGTAGATGTGCAACCTCCGTGTAGATGTGCCATTTCCATGTAGATGTGCCACCTCTGTATAGGTGTGCCACCTCCGTGTATGGTATGCCACTTCCATGTGGATGTGTCACTTCTATGTAGATGTGCCACTTCCGTGTAGGTGTGCCACCTCCGTGTATAGTATGCCACTTCCGTGTAGGTGTGCCACTTCTGTGTAGGTGTGCCACTTCCGTATAGATGTGCCTCTTATGTGTAGGTGTGCCACTTCCATGTAGGTGTGCCATCTTATTTTCTCAATAAAGATAAACATTACTATTAATAATATTTGACTCATTTAGATTATGTCTTATCAAATTTTTTATTTAATTTTATAACTGGATGCATCATCATTTTTCTTCTTCTTCTTCTTCTTCTTCTTCTTATTATTATTATTATTATTATTATTATTAATTATTAACTCACTAGGAGTTTTTACATAAGGCATTATCACGTATTTCTCTTTGAAAACAACCTGAGGTATTCCATGAGGTCTGAGTGAAAATAAGTCTCCCTAGATTTCCATTACTCTCCATCTCTTTCGATAACATTTGCAAATAAATTTGCGTTATCACAACAGCCGTTTACTATTAATCTTTTACCGGCAACAACCATTGACTTTCACTAGGATTTGAGTGGCAATAAACCTTCCTAAAGTCCCAACCCTCTTTACACTCATCCAGTGGAGATCTGATTAGTGCTTTCTCTCCTAGGTGGTGGTGGTGGTGGTGGTGGTGGTGGTGGTGGTGTTGTTGTTGTTGTTGTTGTTGTCGTCGTCGTCGTCGTCGTCGTCGTCGTCGTCGTCGTCGTCATCATCATCATCATCATTAACAACTTTTTTTTTACTTTAAACCTTTTTAAACTGAGACACGACTATGCAACATACAATCTTCTTTGTCTCATTGTATTCTTCTTAAAATGGAAAATTGTGATGGAAGTGTTAAAGTTTCCTAAATTGAAACGAACCTGCTTCTAAATATGGCAACATGAAACAACCTTTATTGCTTTCTTTTATGACAGACACTCCTAACCCAAATGCGTTTTAAATACCCACCCACTGACCCCAAAACCTTCTAGATCCATTCTTGTTCTTGACACTGACAAAGTTATTTATTGGATGTTGCAATGTGCCAAGTTTCTGCTGCGCATGACATCAATTGTAGCCAAAGAATTCTATTATCGAACTTTCTTTCGCAAGATAACTTTCTGAATCGTTTATGCTTTGCTTAAATGAGTTTACTCTCAAGTGATGTCATCTTTTAAGCCCATATACTTTGCAAATATGACTTACATAGATTTAGACAGAAAGTGCAACCTCTTTTTCAAAGAAGAGACGTTGCGCGTCCATCTCTGCTGTATCGTTATTTTCATGCCAATTGCTAGATTAAGCTTCAATTTATAGTCCTCCCCTGAATACATTCACAACAAACACTCGTCTATCAATAGACACTGTCAACAATTTCCCCTATTCTCTATCTGTGCCTGAAACTAAATGCGAAATCGATGAATAAATTTCTCTTTCTTAGAACTGTCCGCCTGTGGAATTCTGTATTGCAAGTGTGCTTTCCAGCTTACTACAACATGGTAGTCTTCAATTCCAATGAAAACAAGTTCTTGTTGATCAGTATCTTTAAATAATCAAGTTATATCCAATTTCCACCACTATCAATCACTATGCTGTTGTCTCACTGATCACCTTGCACGCATTAACCCTTATCCTCTAGTGGCCTTCAAACCTTGATAAAAGATGATTTCCTTGTAAAAAAAAACTGTGATGTGCTAAGCATCAATTTTAATGTTAATCACTGATATCTTCAGTCAATCGTTGACTGACCAATGTGTCAGCTTACCTACTGGAAAGTCGTCTCTCATGAAATGGGTCTTTTATCTATTTATATATTTATATACTACTAAAAGTTTGTGGACCTTGCTTGCTTGCCGTCACGCAACCAAAGAACGGATGATTAATCTTTCATTCAGCATTGAACAATCAAGGAAAATAATGATGAAAATATGTTGCATTTTTCAACAAATAAAGCGTAGAAAAGAGGTCTCTTGATTTTTTTTTTTTCTTTCTTTCGGAATCCCGCATCTTATATGCTATTGACCTTGTGATTGAAAAGTTTGGCTTTGGTCGAAATTTGGACAGAATTTCAACTTCTGATTTTCTCAAGTTTGATGTATGGATGAGATGCTCTTTGATAGCAATAACCATCGTGCAACAATTTCAGTCTAGCCAGGTAAATAGCTTTTATTTCGTTATCAACATTTCTATGGCATAACTTCAGAAATATTTCATACAACATGAAAAACCCAGATAAAACTTTGACCTATCCTTACATTGTTAGGTCGAGGTACACAAGGTGTCTTCAATAAGTTTCCAGACTTTTTTCCTTTGAGCATTTTTATTAATAATACACACATGAAACTTTAGTCTCCTTCGAACTAATCTCCTCCGGCTGCAATGCACTTGTTGTAATGTTCCAGCAACTTCTGGAAGGCCATAGAGTGAGCATGTCAAAGACCCTCGTCACAGTTCTTTTCATCTCCTCAATTGTCTCATAACAACAAGCTTTTCCTTGAGCCTAGGGAATAACTAAAAGTCACAGGGAGCAAGATCTGGATTATAGGGAGAGTGAGGAACTGTGTTGATGCCCACTATCATCAAATGTGATTTTCTCTGAGTACCCTTGGAACATACTTTGCGCAAATTTTCCACATCTTCAGTTCCTTGTGAATAATTTTGTGCACAATTCCCACACTGGCATCAAACTGTGCACTTATTGTCTCTATAGACACACAACTGTCCTTATTTGTGAAAGTCTTGAATTTTATTACATATCATTCTTTTAAAGTGTCCTCGCGTCCAGATTGCATTTGGCCAATCAACTCTGGTGTTCTGACTTCTCTACGCCTTCCACATGTCTCATTATCCCTCACAAATTCCCTGCCTTCCCTGAATTTCTTATGCCACTCAAAAACTGATGCTCGATTCATGCAAGATGGTCCAAAGCTGTCTGAAGTATTTTATACAGTTTTGTGGCATTTTTTCTAAATTTAAAACAGCATTTTATTGCATATCGTTCTTTTAAAGTGTTCTCACGTCCAGATTGCATTTTTGAAATTTATCAGCTGTGACAATCAGGCTTTAGTAGGATTATTCTAATTCCTGCTGTAGCTGTTCATTTGAACATGAAATCATAAAATTTGGTCAGTCATCTCATAAAATGTATAGCAACAATATACTGAATTTTCATGAGTTTATGACAATTTTAAATGCCTGTACAAAAACAGTCTGGAAACTTATTGAAGGCGCCTCTTAAGGTTATTTTGCTTATGTTCTTGTTAACTTTATAATTACTACTAACAGATTCTAAAATTACAATAAAAAATCAAAATTTTTCATTAAGATTACCTATTCAAGATAGATCGTGTCAGACCTGAAATGAAAGTCCTAAATCAAATCTAATGCCAAGGTCGCTGGAAAAATGGTTAGATCATTCTAACATTTTTACTCGAGAAAGTATTTCACTCTTGGCCTAATCCTTCACTTATATAAGGGTCAAATACATTCTAAGATGGAGTTCTGTTGCCACATCTGAGGAAGTGTCTTTCAGTGAACCTTTCCTGCTTTGACTGAGTACAAAATCGACTTCAAAATCTAGTGGAGATGTCCATTTCACTACTCAACCCACTATTTTGCACAGAAGAGATATTGCTAGTTTTTCTCTTCTCTATCGTCATTTTCATGATAGTGTTATATTTTGTATTTCATTAAAAGAGTCTTAGTGAGAGTTTGTCTTATTACAAGTGATGTTGCATCTTAGAGAGAGGTAGATGTTGTTGTAAGAGTTCTAGAGAGGGATGTTGTGAGAGAGATTGTTCATTTTATGAGATATTGTTCATGTTATTACGATTCTTATATATTAAATGTTCATTCCTTAGACGTGTAGAAGAAGAAAGCTCTTAGAGTGAGGAGACAGTCTTCAGTCAGTCTTAATGTAGATATGAGATGTAGATTCAC
The DNA here is from genome assembly GCF_053919585.1 of Euprymna scolopes. NCBI lineage: Eukaryota > Metazoa > Mollusca > Cephalopoda > Sepiida > Sepiolidae > Euprymna > Euprymna scolopes. The sequence goes on from NC_136494.1 coordinate 126,623,859, forward strand.
ATTGTGGATATGAGATGTCGAGACGTGTATGTAATGACATTTTATAACACAGACATATAGACATATAATACAATTTTCACTTTACCTTTTTGTAAGAATCACAAACACAAGACGACGTTTTATCAAAACACATAATGGGTTTATTTCTTCACACGACCGGCCGTGGTTTTCATCATCAAGAATTCAAAGCTTCACATTTTAGTTTCAAAGTGATCGTCTCGCTTCCTAGACGTTCGAATTCCTAGACCCTCTCTGAGTTTCTCACTGACTGTCTCTAACTAACTCTCACTTCCTATATTGAGAAATCCATGCATGTCCGGCCAACGTGACTAAAATTCACGTGCCATCAACATGCGTGGACTTGCACGTTTCCCGAACATTCTGATTTTTCAATAACCTATTTTTTCTTTGATGTTTTTACAAAGGAATTCAACCTACATATCTAATTTATTTAACCCATATTTTATTATCCACATTCTTTCTAACAATTGAATAGTTTATTTATTATTTATTTCATCAGAATTAACAATTTACTGGACATTCCATTTAAACCTATTGTTCTTTAAAACTTATGTCCAGGGTTCGATTTCTGCTTTCTCTTATTTTCATTTTAACTAATCTCTCTATTTTTATACTTACAGGAAAAGGGGACAGCCCTTATCATGTAACAATAGTTGCTCGACTGAACTCCAATTTATGGTTTTCTCCTTTGTAAAATATTCATAGCAAACACTTGTCTAGCTACAAACCTCATAAATAATTATTCTTTTTTCCTCTATGTGCCTAAAATTAAACGGAACTTCCATGAACAAAGTTTGTTTCCAAGAACTACTCGTCTGTGGAACACAATTCTAAGTGACTGCTTCTCAACTGATTGTTTTCAAATCTAATGTAAACAAGTTCTTGTTAAGTCGTCCTTTTAAATAATCAAATTACAATTCTCACAGTAAACTCATTAACCCTTATCCTCAAGTAGCTTTTGAGCCTTGGTAAGTGGTGACTCGTTAGTTCATAAAAAATAAGGTCTATACCAGCCAAGCTTTAACAAATACAGAACATATGGCCAACTCGATTATGAAGCTGTAGACTTAATTGCTTCCAGATGCTTTTGCTTATAATTATTAGAAAACTAATTTGATCTGATCACTAGCCATCAACCTCTGTTATCTCCTTCCCCCTCTCCTCTCTCTTTCTCCCTCATTAACAGTCACTAGAAAACAACTCACTTTCATATGCAAAGGACGTTACTAAAGTTACTTAGTTTTCTGGCAAGTCAGTACTTACTGCAACAATCATCTTCTTTTCATAGAAAGGTGTCATCACCAAAGGAGATACTTATTTAAGTTAGTTATGACTTGCAGAAATGCAAGATGGATGTTAAATAATGCAAAGTCTTGGTAAAATTGACCAGCCGTTTTTTAAAACATTGTATATTTTTTATTTTGTAAAGTGTAATTTGTTTATTCAAAAAGTACACAATTCAATATTTGACAAATTATAAATCAAATTTAAAAGTTCATAAAAATCCTTTTTCAATCACCAAATTTAAAAAGCCTATATTCTAAAATTATGAAATTTCATTGGATGCCCTGTTGGCTTGGCATGCAGATGGTTGCGATCATAAAGCCAAGTCAATTGACGATGCTCTCTCTGGTGGAGCATGTTATTAATAGACCGATCCTGTTGAGGAAGTCCTTCTACTTGTCTCCACAGTGGTTAGTTAAAAAGTTTTCACTTTACGGTTAAAAGTGTATTCTGGATTTTCGGATGAGCCATTCATGTTAGTAGCTCCGTAATTTTGCAAGCTCTGTAATTTTTCTTCTTGCGTAATTTAAATCAATTTGGTCAGCCAGCAAGGTGACGTTTAATTCGTTTAATAAGAAGAGAAAATTTCCATTCTATATAACTGCATATTTGTTTTTAATTTAGATCGATTCGGTTTACTTATTATATTTTTATATTTTATGTTACATAGAAAATATTGTGAATATCAGGAATTGAGACTGTTCTGGGCACTTGTACATTTTAATCAAGACATTAAAAAATGAAAATATCGAAAAAAAGGTTATATTGTACGTACCCGTTTTGGACTGAAGATCTTCAAAAAAAAATGTCACTTAATTTGATTGAGTATTTTTAAAAAAATTTTTTACAGCAGATAAACACGTTTTTATGACAGTACGTAGATGTTAGCCATCTTTGAATTTTTTGAACACGCTACGGGCAGATAATTCAGTTTAAAGCGCCGACATTCCTTCCCCATCTTTAATACTAGCTTTTCTTCCTAAAAATCGAACCTTTTGCTCGGTATCATAACAAATTGTTTTTTTTTCGCTGTAAAAAAACTACTTGATGAAATTAAGTGAATTTTTTTTTTGGGGGGGGAGACTTCAGTCCATAATGGATACGTACAATTTAAACTTTTTTCGATATTTTCATTTTTTTAATGTCTTGATTAAACTATACAAGTACCCTTTTCTGAGAGATCTACGTAATTAGTTGTGCAAAAAAAAATACAATCATTTTTATTAATTTCTATAGAAATATGTTTTTGTCTATTTTTCTTTCATAAATTATTGACTCATGTAGTGTCAACTATATCGAACATAAATTCATTTTCATATATTTTATTAATAAATGAATAAAATTATATAAACATTGTAAAGAGTCTACATAGATAGATCAACGTTTCGGCATTTCCATGTCTTCATGAAGACTCCCAAATGAATCGCACAGTCAGAAAATAAGTTAAGATAGAGGAGAAATATATACCTATAGTTTTCAAATACTTTCCCTATAGTGATAAGATGCAGGCAATGTTTAAATGTTTAAAGGTGTGAATGCTTGAAGGGCTCATTTTGCAAACTAAATATTCCGTCCTTGACAGATGCGCATTTTCATCAATTCAGCATCGCATCCGAAACCGTATTAGCTTGTGTCATGCATACTGAAATCTTAACAGACAGCTTAATTGGAATTGTTGATGATAATCATGCTCGGGTTAGCAAATATTTTATGCTGTATTAACAACAGAATATAACATTGTGTAAAGACTGCATATGATTGTGTAATCTCCATGTTGATCTCCACTTGAAATTAGGCATAAATCAAAAGAGACGATTAAAACATTTACCTGATCAGAATCAGTCAAAAAGACATGGTCGCATCTTTGTTCTTGTTTTACAAGTGCAGAATGTGCTCCGATGAACTTACTGCACTTGTATCCCCCCATGTAAATAACTTTCACGAGCCAAATTAGCAGCAAACTCCCACCCTTCACTGTAGACATCCTCAGATGCAAGAAAACTCACTATTGTAACAGTTTCTTTCTTCAGACCAATTGCATTTGGAATTACCTCCCTCCTCTCTGTTTCTACGACTGTTCTAACATGCGAAAATTCAAAATTTATGTGAGCAAACATTTTGCTGGATTTTAACTTAAGACACTCGCCTAATTATAGTAGCCCCTTCTGTCTCAGTGGCATTATGCCCTATTCGGGATTTATATATATAAAAAAAGGTAATCCAATTCCCTGGACATAGAACATCCTTAACTCTTGTTATCACACTAGAAATAATTCCTCTCTATGCGCCAGTAGTATTGCCAAGTATTGGATATTTGAGACATGTATGCAGAGAAGCCATTTTTGCGCTTGCATTATCAAATGTCATTTAAATAAAAGAACTATGCACTTAGTATCTTAATACCTAGGCCGTGTGTATCTAAGATCGTTCTGACAAAATCTTGCAACTGTATTATCAAATGTACCAAAAAGTCATTTGAATAAAATTATAAACTTGACAGCCACCTGCATCGGAATTGTTAGAAAGAAAAGTTAAAACTATGATGCTTGAAAATTCATTTTCGGCAAAAGGTTACACAGGTGTAATCAAAGTCAGCTCAGTCGAGTGAATCACGCAAACCAAATAAAACATCATTGGGGCATAGTTATAGTGAATAGTGACAATATCATCCGAAAAGAGGCGCTTCAGGTGGTCACAGACGCTTAAATAATAACTGAACAGGATACCGTTGTTGGTTGATGATTGGACCCGAGAGGAATTCCCATGTATGCATCTTCTTCCTAACACCCAACTATTTATAACCGCAACTAAGAATAAAAACATATTGTTATATTTTTATATATTAGCATGCCATCGTTCTTTTAAACACAACACAAATACAACACACGGTAACTGTTGCAATATTTTTTATATAATGAATGAAGGGTATGATTATAGAAAGTTGAATGATTCTACTTACAGACGCTGGCAATAAGAACCGACCAATGTAATAGAGCCACGTTTTGTTAGCAACCAATCAGAAACCAGAACTGCTCTATAAAAATATTGAATCTTTTAGTATTCCCACACATGATTGTCTTGTGTCCAACACGAGAAGGAATTTGCTCTCCATCTGTAGACGTTTACAATCCGACATCTATTTTTCATCTTCATCTTTATCTTTTACAATTCAAAGCTTCTCTGATTGACGATTGTCATTTTGTTTGAAACAAGATTTTTTTTTTCGTCTTAAACCAGAAATGGCTTTCAATTCAAAACTTTCAAAAAGCTAGATAACGTGAATAGGCTTAGCATACAAATATACTTTCTTCACATCTGAGTTCTTATCTATCTCCATTCTCTTACTTGTACTCCAATTCGTTATCATACCTGTAATCCCGTTGCACCTGACTCCCTTTCCAGGCTTTTCATCATTACAATCGCTGATCATCGTCTTGTATTCGTAACATTCGTTCTCACATCTTTATTTTCCATATGTAAATTAATGCACTCACAGAAATATATTTCTAAATCTCTTATTAGGAAAACAATATATATATATATATATATATATATATATATATATATATATATATATATATATATATATATTAAATTGTGATTCAATGAATTTCGAAAAACTCTCATTGAAATGAAATGAAGTGGTTGAGTTTCATATCAAAGAATTTTTATTATTCTAAGCAAGACAAAGAATGCTTTAGAACATTAATCTCCTTAACCTATAGGGTTTCGATGTCTACCATCTCATCAGAGGAGAGAAAATATTAGCAAATACTTATAAAGGTATGCACCCTATTTGCTAAAGTCAGTGAGACATGGAAAGTCAAAGTCAAAATAAATATTAATCTGATGAATTTATTATTTTGACTTTGACTTTCCATGTCTCACTGACTTTTTCCATTATGCACATAAGCCTGAAGAGTCTTAGAGTGGATGAAACGCGGAATATTCAGTGTAGCTTAATCGCCATATATATTTTATAAATTACTATATATATATATATATATATATATATATATATATATATATATATATATATATATATATATATATATATATACATATTTTATTAACTGTTTGCTCATATATATATATATATATATATATAAAAGAGAAGAAAGACTATTTTTAAGATCGTCAAACCCACATATCAGCTGATATTGTAAACAAACACAGACGGAATTTGATGGACGTCATTATTATTATTTTTTATTTATTTATTTTATTTTATTTTATTTTTTTTGATGAATTAGTCCACCGGACAAATTATTCCTCGTAAGAAATAATATTCAACAGAGGATTTATTGTATAATAATGCATATGCAATCTGCATAAATTAAAATATCATGTTTAAGCGCATTGTACGCTAAATTATAATATTATTATGTATTTCCACTTAGTTTATTTATTATACTCATATGCAATTACATAATTTGTATAAGCCAGACGTAAGGGAAATAACTCGTTGTGACAAAGAAGGGAAAATATAAAATGTTTCTTCTAATGTCTTTTCATATCGTATGTTCCCATCAGATTAGCATTACCTGAAAGATTTCTTTACTAGACTTTTTTTTTACATGGTAGTCACCATTCATCAAGGCCCGAAAGCCACTCGGGGATAAGGGTTATTGCGTGTACAGTAATCAATAGGATAATATCATAGTAATCGTTAGTAATGGAGATTTGATAATCTGTCTTACTTAAGGGGGCGATTTATCAGGAATTTGTTTATGTTGGACTTGAAGACATCCAAGTTGTAGTAAGATGGGAAACAGGCAAACGGAAGAGAGTTCCACAGGCGTGCACTTCTTAGAAAGAAACTTTGTTCATGGAATCTACGTTTTGATTTAGGCACAGATAAAGAATGAGGAAAAATATTGACATGGATATCAGCTAGATGGGTGTTTTTCGTGAAAGGTTGGCGAGGGGGTACCAGAGATTGGAGTTCAGACGAGCACCTGCCATGGAAATAATGATAAAACAAAGACAGGCTCGCAACGTCTCTTCGGTGGGAGAGAGGTTGCAGGGAAGAGAAAAGAGCATCCCCCACTAAGCCACGAAGTCTATTTTGTACTCTGTCAAGGCAGGATAGGCTGTTTTTAGCAGCTCCTGCTCAGATGTGGCAGCAGTACTCCATCCTTGGACGTACTTGGCTTTTATATAGATAGAGAATTGCATCAGCCGTGAGATATCTTCTGGAGCGGTAGAAGGATCCTACCATTTTTCCAGCGACCTTGACAACAGACTTGATGTACGTGTTCCATTTCAGATCAGAAGTAAAGGTCAATCCCAGAAGCTTATCAAAACATGGAGTCTCCCCCAGAGGAGAGCCATCAATTTCAATTGATACCAGATGGGGATCAGAGCGTTGATGATGTAAAGATAGGAGCTTGATTATAAATGCATTAAAGTTACCAGCCACCTCTTCCCCCACTGTACCATGCGCTCAAGATCAGAGGAGAGAGAATCAGAGAGAACTTTGTCATTTATGGCCTTTGATGTGTTGTCATAGATGGTCGTGTCATCAGCATAGATGTCAACGAATGATTTAAGTATGTGTTTTGGGAGATCATTGATGGTGATCAGGAAGAGAGTTGGGCCCAGGTGGGCGCCTGAGGGACTCCAGCAGTAATAATGTGAGCCTCTGATTTTTGTCCATCGACCACTACTCTTATGAGCCTATCAGAGAGAAATGATTTAATGACAGAGAAATATTTCCAGTTATATCATAGCTGGAAAACTTGTGAAGTAGGCTTTCATACCATACCTTGTCAAAGCCTTTGATATATCAAGAGCAATTGCCCTAGAAATGGAGCCTTTGTTTAGAGATTCACTAATCCTATGAGATATAACCGTTAGCACATCAGCTGTAGATCTAGCAGAACGGAAACCATATTGCATGTCACTAAGAAGATTATTTCTGCTGAGGTGGTTGACTACTTCTTTATTTAATATCGATTCCAGCAACTTACTCATGACACACAGGAGACATTGGTTTGTACTGAGAGGAAGATGACATCACCTGAATTCTTAAATACAAGGCATACTGATGAGGTTTTCCAGAGTGTTGGGAAGCACATCTCCTTAAGGCAGTTTTGTAAGTATGGGGGCAAGTTTTGGTTGAAGCTTTTTCAACACTATAATTGGAATGCCGTCACGGCCAGTTGCTTTACTGGAATCAAGGTTCTTAATTAGCTTGGCGACCTCATGCACAGATATTTGTATGTTGCATAGTGTGTTGTCTGTTATAGGAAGAAATATTGGGAGTTAATGGTAGAATTAGCTGCAAAGTTCTTGGCAAATAGTTTGACCTTGTCTGATGCTGACGAGATGACCTCAGGTCCATTGATGATGGTTGGGATAGAACGCACACTTCTGTTTAGGATTCTGTTTACTATTTGCCAAAACTGATAAGAACCAAGCCGCTGCTCAGCTACTTCGGATTTAACAGACTGAGCACATAGCTCTTTTGCCTTTTTTATTACTCTTTTACAGTGGTCGCTCGCAGTTCTGAAAGCAGCTTTATTCTCAGTACATCTATTACATTGGTAGCTATGGAAAAAGTGATTTCTGTGCACGATGGAAGCAGCATATTCTGGGGAGAACCATGAGATGTTAGGTTTTTGTTAGAATTTTTTGGATGGTATGAATCGGTCTATGCCTACAATTAATCATTCAGTCAGGTCTGATACTATAGAGGACACATCCTTTTTAAACATGGAAGGCAGAGGTAGATCAGATATAAATGTACGGAAGCTATCCCAGTCAGCCATAGAGTATCGATATACAGTACAGTGGAGAGATATGTCTGAAGACTTATTACTCTTCATTTTTATCTTAACTGATACAACCGAGTGGTCAGAGGATCCCAAAGGAGATAGAATGGAACATGAACATAGCTCAAGGGAAGTTGTGAGAAAAAGGTTTAGAAGGCTTGCATACTGACCGGGTGTATCGGGCACACAGGTGTGTTTGTGAACAATCTGGGTGAGATCATAGGCAATGGCGAAATCATGACAGAACCTTCCCCTCATCATCTGTCTTGTTCGAGTGGGTCAGCCATTTCACATTGTGGTCATTGAAGTCACCACAAATGTGGATGTTAGTCGAAGGATGAGCAGACAACATGTGTTCAATTTTCTCAGATATGCTCTTAAAGATAGTAACTCCGCTGTTGTGGGGGTGATAGAGGGCAAATATAAATGTGGTGGTGTAAGCAAGTGCAACCTGGAAGCACATATAAGGTAAATTAGGTTCTTCTTTGGAGATATCCCTACCACACGGAAAGCCATCTTTAATTTTTTTTTTTTTTTTTTTTATTACATTTTCACCCTAAACAAGGCACATTGCCACTTTGGTGTAGGGGGCTACTATAAGGGGAAACATCTACTGGGGTACTATGTAGGGATTAGGGCAGCAAGATGTTGGTTCACGTTGCACTTGAACTTCTGCATGTCAGTACAGTTGGGGAAGCAGTGACCTGGAATGGAATTTCAAAGTCTAGCAGTTCTGGGGAAGAAACTACTGGAGTAGAAAGATCTTTTACATCTAGGGATCTCTACAGTGTGGGGGTGGGAATTAAGCACATATGCCATGCCCATGGCGATCTTTGGGGTCAGATTTAGATGTTAAGTTGGAGTATCCTTTAATTATGAACTCATCTAGGGAAGTGGTCGGCCCTATGCCAATTTCGCTTAGATTTAAGTCTACACAGAATAAATTGTCCATAAAAATTACATCCTATCACTGTTACAATACAAAACATTTGAAAACCATTATCAACTGATTTATAGTTTGTTATTTTACAGTGTCGTTAGAATTCATCTAAGTAAAGTTTGCTAAAAGAAGTAAAAATGAAAATAGCAATAAAATTGTTTATCATTTGGGAGGAGAATATTTAAACTTTGATAAAAGAAATATTAATTCTCTTTTTATTTTACTATCTTTAAAGTTTTTTTTTTTTTTTGTATAAAATGTATTCTTTGAAACCGACTGATAAGAAATTACTCTAAAATTGATGAAGTACGTCCTGAACTATTGACGTATCATCTGTAATCATATTTCCATTCTTTATCACAAAATATTGATATTCTTTAATAGCTAGAAGTCTTATCAAGACTCTGCAAAGATATTTCGTGCATTGAAGCTCCATTTAGATGGAGAATAAAAGGAAAATTATTACAGTGGTTGTAAGATGAGTTTTGCCGTGTCTCTACGAGAGACCCCCTTAGTTAGTCTGTCAGACAGTCAGTCTGTCACATGTCTACAGTTTTGTTCCAAAGTTCTATCAGTAAAAACATTGTAGATAAAGAAATTTTTGCTGCAAATTTTTTACGGAGAACTCGCGATTAGAACATATGGCATAATCACGTTGACAAAACCAGTTCCCATCGGATCAACAAAGTTAAGCAATGTTGAGCTTGGCCAATACTAAAATGGGTGACCATTTGATAATGACAGGTGCTGTATGTGCTCAGAGCCTGGAGAGGGATGGGCGCTGCCATGCTATTTTTGCCCGAGACATACTGCATGAAATAATGCACCGCTCCCACGACCCCAGAGGATTAAAGGACATGTCCATCGATATTAAGAGCTCAGTCGTGCATCTAACAGAAAAATAAGAATAGAGTATACAAGCAACGTCTCATATTTTGCATATTTTGAAAAGTGACTGCTACTCTGAAGATAGGAGAGAGTGGATGCAGGCCTAACTCATTAATGGTAGCTACACATCTGTGATGCTCACATCATTGAATTGCAAGGCGAATTGCAACTCCTACTTGAGGGCACTCATGATCTAAAAGACTACCAGTAGAAGTTTGGGTGCATATCCAGTTTATGACCTAATTTCTAACAACTTTGCGTCGGCTCCTTCCAACGGATTATGCATGCAGTCAAAAGATGCCAATCAGCTGCTAGAAGATGAAAACTATTAATTTAAAGTTTGGTGCTATTGCTTGGTACGAACCGGAACTCGGTAGTTGTGTATATATTTATTTATTTTTTTTTTACATAGGCATCACCACTTATCAAGGCTAAGAGGCCACTCGAGGATAAGGGTTAAAGAGTGTGCAGCAGAAATTGGACAATATAGTAACCGTCAGTAAATGGAAATTCAGTAAATTTGTTAACAAGTGGAATGGCTCATCAGGAACTTGTTTATGTTAGACTTGAGGACAACCATATTGTAGTCAGCTGGAAAGCAGGAAAACGGAAGACAATTCCACAGGCGTGCAGTTCTAAGAAAGAAGCTTTGTTCATGGAATCTACGTTTAGGTTTAGGCACAGATAAAGAGTGGGGGGGGGAATTATTAATAGTGTTTTCAGCTAAACGAGTGTTTCTTGTGAAAGTTTGGCGAGCGGGGGCCATAGACTGAAGCTCAGTCGAACACTTTCCATGAAAATAACGATACAGCAGAGATAAACTCGCAACATCTCTTCTGTGAGATAGAGGTTGCAGGGAAGAGAAAAGGACGTCTCCTACGAGGCCACAAAGTCTATTTTGAACTCTATCAAGGCAGGATAAGTCCTTTCTAGCAGCTCCTTCCCAGATGTGGCAACAGTATTCCATCCTTGGACGTACCTGGCTCTTATATAGATAGAGAATTGCATCAGCAGTGAGATATCTACCGGATCGATAGAAAGATCCCACCATTTTTCCAGCGGCCTTGGCAACAGATTTGATGTATGTGTTCCATTTAAGATCAGGAGTAACGGTCAAGCTCAGAAGTTTGTCAAAACTTGAGGTATCCTCAAGACGAGAGCCATTCATTTCAATTGATGCCAGATGGGGATCAGAACGTTGATGATGTAAAGAGAGAAGTTTGGTTTTAGATGAATTAAAAGTAACCAGTCACTCCTTTCCCCATTGTACCACGTGCTCAAGATCAGAGGAGAGAGGTCCTGGATATGACCTTAAACTATATCCAGTGGTGAGGCCCCAGCTTGCGGGCTTTAGGGAGTGTGGAGCCACCCTTTAATTACCATTGCTCCCAGGTCCACTCTTACCCGGAGTGGTAGTACCTGTTAGGGTCCCAACTATGGGTTAAATAGAAACTGATTTGAAAACAACAAATATATTCTATTAAAAATTTTTCTCCAAAATCTTTGGATTCTGCATTAAATAACCGGAAAAGGGTTGATATGCCGTAAAATAAAAACAACCAACCAACCAAATCAGAGGAGAGAGAATCAGAGAGAACTTGGTCGTTTACTGTCTTAGATGTGCTACCATAAATGGTAGTGTCATCAGCATAAATGTCTACAAATGATGTAAGGATGTGATTTGGAAGATCATTAATATAGATCAGGAAAAGAGTTGGGCCCAGGATGGACCCTTGAGGGAATCCAGCATTAATACTGTGAGCTTCTGATTTTTGCCCATCAACTACTACTCTTATGAACCTATCAGAAAGAAATGATTTAATAATTGAGAAGACATTTCCAGCTATACCATAGCTAGAGATCTTGTGAAGTAAACCTTTATGCCATACCCTATCAAAGACCTTTGATATGTCAAGAGCAATTGCCCTAGAAAGGAAGCCTCCATCGAGAGATTTGCTAATCCTATGAGATGTAACTGTAAGCACATCTGCTATAGATCTAGCAGAACAGAAACCATATTGTGTGTCACTAAGAAGGTTATTTTTGCTGAGATGATTGATTACTTCTCTATTTAACACAGATTCCAGCAACTTACTCATGACGCACAGGAGACTTATTGGCCTGTACTGAGAGGGGGATGAACGATCACCTGAATTCTTAAATACAGGGCATACTGATGAGATTTTCCAGGATGATGGGAAGCAATTCTCCTTAAGACAACATTTAAACAGTTTTGTAAGTATGGGTGCTAGTTCTGGTTGAAGTTTTTGAGTACTATAATTGGAATACCGTCAGGGCCGGTTGCTTTATTGGAATCAAGGTTTTTGATTAGCTTGGCAACATCATGTACAGATATATGTATATCACATAGCGTGTTTTCTGATACAGGAGGAAATATTGGGGGTTGCCGGCCTTAGTCGCAAAGGGTAGAATTAGCTGCAAAGTTCTTGGCAAGGAGTTTGGCTTTGTCTGATGCTGACGAGATTACCTCAGGTCCATTGATGATACTTGGGATAGAGCACATGCTTCTGTTCAGGATTCTGTTTGCTATTTGCCAAAACTGGTGGGAACTAAGCCGCTGCTCAGCTACTTTTGACTTGACGGACTGAGCATACAACTCTCTTGCATTCTTTATTACTTTCTTACAATGGTTACCTGCAGTCCTGAAAGTGGCTTTAGTTTTCATACATCTATTACGTTGGAAGCAGTGGAAAAAGTGATTTCTGTGCGCAATGGTAGCAGCACATTCTGGAGAGAACCATGGCTGGCTGTTAGGTTTTTGCTGGAACTTTTTCGAGGGTATGAAACGGCCTATACCTACAATTAACCATTCCATCAGGTCTGATACTATAGAGGATACATCCTTTTTAAACATAGAACACAGAGGTAGATCCGATATAAATGTACGAACAGGATTTCTTGTAAATATCTCTTTAGGTTCAACCGACACTTGGAATATAGACTTTTTTCATTTATTTGTATATACTCTGTACTTATATTATACATCGAGCTTCATAAATAAAAGGATTGGTATAAATAAAGGTGAAATATATCTGAATAAGCATATTTTCCCTATATATATATATATATATATATATATATATATATATATATATATATATATATATATATATATATATCATTCAAACATTAGTGTTTGAATATATGGTTAAATGGCCGTTTTAGTCATTTAGAACTGCTTTAAATCTTCACCGTTCACTAATTTTTCGACCAAATTCCAGACAAGTATTACAGTTTATAGATCACCTTCTCATCTATATTGTAGGAAAAAATTTTCAATTTTCGTTCCGTAAAACAAAAGTTATGATGAATTTACTGATGTTCAAAATCGTAAAAACAACGTAAGGAGGTGAGCGACGTTTTTTATGACTGGTTTCCATAGTAACCACGTCGCCTCAGCGACTACTGTTGTTACCAATTTACCGCTTTCACAAAAAGAGAAGTAACTAGTGAAACAGAAAGAATGAAAGGGAAATAATTGGGGGGATTTCATTGAAAGCAGACGAGTGCCGTACATTTGTAGGTTTTGTGAATACTTTTAAAAGATTAGATAGGCCTACAAAACTGAATACACTTGGTTTTTATCTGTTCAGGTACTCCCTTATACTAGAAGGATGATCAAAGTTGATCAGATTCTTTCTTTAAGTCCACCAGGATCAGGAAAGAACCTTAACACACCTCGGCACTATTGCAGAACATGAACCGCGCTGGAACAACGGTGTTATGTAGAAATCCATTCTTTACTGTTCTGTATCTTCATTGTTAATAAACTAATGCACCGCAAAAATTAGATCCAACTTGAAATATTAAATCCAAAAAAATGTAGGATATAACGGGCCAACTTACCAGAGTATACCTACCTGGGGGGGGGGGACGATGCTCTTCTAATTTCCAAAACGAACGATTGCTTTCTAGCTATGCTAATAGATAGCAGTTTTTTTTATGGCGGCTTCGAATAATCAAAAGTTTTAGACCAATCAGAAAAAAGGGTAATTATTGTATTTTTTTTATTATTCTTTAAAGTTTATTATCATTTATATATAGATATATTTTTATTTTTAGCTGATATTTAATAAAAAATATCAGAAATACGACACCACACATTGTTATTACATATGTGTATGTTATGTTTATAGAGGCAAAAACAAGACTGAAATTAAACAAAGAGCAAATGAATTTAATGGAAACCTGGAAAAATCAAGGATTACAATAGAAAAATGTGAGCATGAAAAGTAATATGGTTAAGCTTAAACATGGAAAAGTAAAGGACTAGTTGTTAAAACTGGAAAAAAAAAGAACAAGATATTCTAGTAAAAAATATAAATTTATAATTTAAAATATTGCAGAATTACAATTTTTTTAATTCAATTTATAACGTTATATAATCAATTCTTAATGCTTCAGTTTTTTTAGTTATAAATTTATATTTTTTACTAGAATATCTTGTCCTTTTCTTTTCCAGTTTAACAACTAGTTCTTTACTTTTCAATGTTTAAGCTTAACCATATTACTTTTCATGCTCGCATTTTTCTATTGTAATATATATATATATATATATATATATATATATATATATATATATATATATATATATATATATATATGATTCTTTTCCAGTTTAACAACTAGTTCTTTACTTTTCCATGTTTAAGCTTAACCATATTACTTTTCATGCTCGCATTTTTCTATTGTTATATATATATATATATATATGTTTCTTTTCCAGTTTAACAACTAGTTCTTTACTTTCCCATGTTTAAGCTTAACCATATTACTTTTCATGCTCGCATTTTTCTATTGTTATATATATATATATATATATATATATATATATATATATATATATATATATATGTTTCTTTTCCAGTTTAACAACTAGTTCTTTACTTTTCCATGTTTAAGCTTAACCATATTACTTTTCATGCTCGCATTTTTCTATTGTAATATATATATATATATATATATATATATATATATATATATATATGCACACACACACACACATATATATATATATATATATATATATATAGAGAGAGAGAGAGAGAGAGAGAGATACAGGTTAGTGCATTTATATATATTAATATAGATTAATGCAAAAATAATGTTTTTTATATATAGTTGAACGTCAAAACACGACTTTATTTTTGCACTAACCTAATATATATATATATATATATATATATATATATATATATATATATATATATATATATGTAGAGCCTTTATAAGACATATATTATTAAATGGAAAATAGCCATTATTTTAAGATAGGCATAAAAATCACATATTAGAAATAAAATCGTTGAAGTACATTCGAAATTATACTACGTGACAGAAAGAGCAAAAAAAATGACATACCCATTGAAATAGTCATGCAAAATCAAAGGCATTGATTTTGAATCTTTTTTTTACATAGTTTAAATGTTTTTTTTAAATATAAACCCATGACATACTTGCTATCTGAGTTACCTCCCTTTGATGATTATTGATTCCAAGTATCAGCCTCGTGAATGTGATTTCTTCTTCCTTCCCCTCTCTTGCTTTTGGCAAGTGGATTCATTCAAGAATGATGGAATAGAGAAAGATTGGGACTCAACATTTTCTTATTGACCAGTTTCTCATTCATAATCTTGTAGCACAGCCAAAGGTTTGTTCTTGACTCCCACCCACCACCATCTTTCATCTTCCCCCTCTTTCGCCCCCCCCCCTTTTTCTCTATCTCTCGCACTGTTGAGCTACTTTGCTTTAAGGTCATTCCTACAAAAACGGTGGGCGCCAACAACAGATGCTTTAAATAGCAAATGTGAAGGTCCCTCATGAAGTCGTCTTTAATGGGCAGCAGCTCAAACATTCCTGGCCCTCCCACAGTGCCCACCATTCAGAAATGAATCAGATACAACTTGGCAACCAATATCTTACATACTACCACCGTAAGGCTTCCAAGGAAAAGATGAAGAAAACAGTAAAGACTTTCCAGAGTTTCCTCTTTGGGATTTTCAATCATTCATATCTCTCGAGACACACCCACTCCCCCACCCTGAATCTTTGTAATCTTAGTCGAACAAATGAAAAGATGTTTCTTTCTCACAGAAGAAACGTTGCTAGTTTTTTTTTTTTAGCTCTATCGTTATATTCAAGGTAGGTGCTCGACTGAGCTCCAATTTAGAGTTCCAATCCGTAAAATATTTTCAAGAAAACTCGTCTAGCATAAAGCAATGTCTGTGAATTTCCTTTCTTCATCTGTGTACCTACAACTAAGAAGAACTTCTATGAACAAAGTCTTTTTCTTAAAATTGCCCATCTGTGGAATACAGTACTACGGGACTATCTCCCAGCTGACTATAACATTGCCACTTTCAAGAACCCATTATAAACAAATTTTTGTTGAATTAATCTTGTAAATAGTCAATTTCTGACCTGTTACAATTATTGTTTCTAATCCCCTTGCTGTATTATTGTCTACCTGAATGACCATTATCCTCGAGTGCATACGAGCCTTGATGAGCAGTGACTTCTTTTGTGAAATAGACATAACTTTGTATTTTTCGATTTCATTTAATTTGGATTCAAATTCATTCAATCTTTTTCCAGAAAATGAAAACGTGATTCATAATGTAGATGTTGAGAGTGTTTCTCATATTCTAAGTTTACAGAAAAATTCGAATGAGCAAAGCAGAAAATGAATCAGCTTCTTTAAAGAAAATTTAGTGTTCTTTTTTTGTTTTTGTTTTTTTTTGTTTTTGTTTTTTTTGCAATCACGTGTGACCGCTACCACAACACTAAACCGACCCGGATACCCTTCAGCAAGATCTTCACATGACCCCCACCGAATTCATCTTTCCCAAACCTATCAAACTTTTATTTTTGCTATAATTGTTTCCCGCCTATTCAATCACTCTCTATTTTCCTGCTATAACACAAAATGATGTCCAAATGTTTTAGCTTTTGAGGTTACTATTAATTATACAAAAGCATTTAAACTTCAAGTCCAATGTGAACAAGTTCTTGATGAGCCACCCTCTTTAGTAATCCAATTTACCAAATTTTCACTACTAACAATTACTACGATATTTTCCCATTGACTACCATACACTCATTAAACCTTATCCTCGAATGGCTTTCAGGTCTTACTAAGTGGGGATTCCTTTGTAAAAAAAAAAAATTCCATCTTGAATAAATTCTGTTAATGTATCATTGATGCTATAATTCTTGTGTTCTTTCGGTCATATTAGCTGAGAGTTTCACCACTTCCTGTAAACATTAACACTCTACAGACTTCCACAGCTACCAACTTCTTTAGCTGCAACATCTTTACTGTCACGCCCCTTTCCTTGATTGTGGATGTATTTAGTTCTTCAATTTTCTTTCTTAGAACTGCACGCCTGTGGAACTCTGTTCCGTCTGCCTGCTTCCCACCTGACTACAACTTGGATGTCTTCAAGTCCAACGTTAACAAATTCCTAATGAACCGCCCCCTTAAGTAAACACTTCATAAAATCTCCACACTAACGTACTGTACTTGCAATAACCCTTATCCCTGAGTGGCTTCCGGGCCTTGATAAGTGGTGACCACCGTGTAAAAAAAAAAAATCGATGCAGTTATGCAATAACATTACCACCAGCAAAATCAACCGTTGTCTTTCTTTTCTTGTTAACTGACACCTGCAGAAATATAATATAGTATTTTTGAACGTGAATTTCTGACTCTTTATTTGGCAATTAAATATCCTTGCCAAGCATTGGAGGGTTAGGAAATTGCTATTTATACAAATCATCGTCTCTTTACATTCGCTTTTTCAGTTAAGCTCAACAAATAATCAACCACAAAACCCAATTATCTCTCAATTTTCCGGCCACATTCGGCACACTGGAGTGTTGAAATTAAAGTTTTTAACTGCTAAATACCATTTCATGCCCAAAAACATCCATCGTTCTTTTCTCCCTCTGACACGCAAGTTAAGCGTACAAAAAAAAATCTGTCATTCTTTTTCCCACTGACACGTGAAGTATGTGTAAAATGACTCAGAGTGAGCAAAAAATATCTTCTCTCCAATTAAACAAATATGGGCTGTTCACATGTTCAAATTCGACATATGCAAATTAAAACACAGTCGAATTTGAACATGTGTTGCCTTTTCATGTCCTATCAATCGGGTTTTAAGTTTTGAGTGTCACACATCCTTGGCTGCTTCTTTCCATGACTGTTATCACACTTCCCCCTGATTTCATGATCACATAGACTGTATCCCGGTGGTGGTCGTCTTTGTTGGGTGCTCTTTGCAATTGTGGGGCCCCTATGAACCATGGGTTTCATCGGGGGGCATACACATCTTCTATGCCTGCCTCTTGACAATTTATGAGTCTGTTTCGTCATTGGGTATTAGATTTCTGACCTGCTCTCTGAGGATGTTGTGCTGTCAGAATCTTTTTCTGACGAGAGTACAAGGTATTGGGGGCACAGGTCCTTCACGTGTCAGGGCATCCTATCCACCAAGACGGACTGTGGACTGATTATCTCGGTTACCCGACCCTGGCCAAATCTCATAGTACAATGACTCTCTGGTGCCTTCACCCACACATAGTCTCCAATTTGGTATTGACTATGCTCAGGCCTGCTACTGGTGCCATAACATTGATTCCTTTCCCCGGACCTCGTACCGGTATATAGCATTGGTTGGTGAGGTCAAAGATGATTCATTATTTTTTGGAGTCATGTTGTACCAGTAGACTGCCTCTGATATGGAGTAGTTCATTCTAGCTGTGATCTGTTTCACAGTGGTTGAGTGTTTGTTGCGTCATCTCTAATAATAGATTAGAAGAGATGATGTGTTATATTATATATTTATGTTGTATCATAAAGGAAATCGTGTGTGAGTGACATGTATTTTCAGAACCTACCTCTGCTTCTTCGATGTTGGACCATCTGGAATTTCTCGTCCTGGAGGGAGACTTGATACCTGTTTTTGGATGAAGATTCAATCACTCCAAGACAAGGAATTAGTTCTATAGTTTATTTCACTTTTCCCAGATGTCCTGCAGAAGTTGGAAAGTGAAATCGGCCTATGTGGGTTCTTCTTCTACACACGTCAGCGTTCGTCCCCCCCCAGTGAAGAGGAGGAGACAACGGGAAGCCGTCCGTTGTCTTCTGAGTCCAAATCAAATCTCCATGATTCAGCTAACCTGATCACATGACTCACACGCAATCAAATCAGCTGATCTTTTACTTCCGTCCAACGTGTCTACACTATAATTCACCTCTTCCTCTCTCTCTCTCTCTCTCTCTCTCTCTCTCTATCCATTCTCTAACATTCCTTTCCCCCTTATTTATAAAAATGTATGATGAAGACATACATTTTTTTACCACCCACTTTTACTAAGGGAATCCTAAGCTCACCCCATTGGCAAAGGAACTGTCATACAATACATCATAAATAAAATAAATAAAATTACATCTACAAATAATACCATGTGGCGTGAATCCTTGCGCCCTCGAAGGTCAACAACTCTCTGTGACCCCATGGCCTCCATCTCGCATCTATAACGCGTTTCCACAAGCACATGACTCATACGAGATAAAAGATTTTTCTTATAACATTACGAGAGTATTTTCCTATGTCTCCCGCCAAATTACGCATCCGGAGAAAAATCCCAGGAAAAAAACGACAAAAAAAGTAATTCTACAACCATTTCGAAAATTAGAATAAATATCGACTGAGTCTTTGATTCTTCCAAACTTAAAAACTAGTTGACCCCTTATTCAACCCAGTAGTGTATCTTTTTTCTCCTACACTGCTTAAATCTTATTTCTTTCTCTTTTTTAACATCTTATCATTATTATTACTATCATTATTAATTTATTAACAACATGTTCTTACTTATGAATTAATCATTATCTCAATAAATTCCACAAGGCAAGAATTCACTCCTCCTCCTTCTGCGAAAAAAAAAATACATGTCCAAGAACAAGAAAAAACCTGCACAATTCTGCTGTGAGAAAACATCAATCGCATGAAAATATAAATTTTAAAAAAAAATTCTTACAATCATTCACAAAGTCTCATCTCACCAATAAAAATTTACAAATAACAAAAACATAGATTCGTGGAAACCCAAAATTGTCCACGTCAGCACATTTTTAGGTCAGGTTACATAACCTTTGAACACCTCACAGAATTTAAAAAATAAAAAAAATTTTTTTTAAATCACAGTCGTTTACAAAAAATACATAGACATTTACAATTAAAATACATAGTCGTTTCCAAAAACAAAAATAAAACGACTCGCTTAAAATTTTCAGACAATCCTTCATAAAACAAAATTCAACACAAAATAACAATTGAGGGAAACTAAATTTGTCCA
The DNA here is from genome assembly GCF_053919585.1 of Euprymna scolopes. Classification (NCBI taxonomy): domain Eukaryota; kingdom Metazoa; phylum Mollusca; class Cephalopoda; order Sepiida; family Sepiolidae; genus Euprymna; species Euprymna scolopes. The sequence goes on from NC_136494.1 coordinate 126,644,151, forward strand.
CGTCACCCAACACTTGGGGTTTTCTGAAAAAAAAATATCACTTTTTACTTATCCGAATGACTTTTATTATGGCCTTTTCTGCCATTTTCTCTACTGCCACTTACGCCACGTCAGGGGAACTCCAATTGCTCCCTGACGCTGGACAGAAATACATTTCGCTTTGCTATATTGGAAAAATTTTTTTACCAGGTCGGTAACCGCGACTGCCTTTTAAGGCATATAGCTCAGCGAAATATATCGGGATTCCATCCATGGATTTTTCCATGTTGATCCTACTCGAAATCACAGAATCCCATCATCCTAAGACAACACTTGTGTTTTTTTTCCTTTTTTTTTTTCATCTAAAATAACATACATTTTAACATTTCATAAAACAGTTTACATACAATAACATTTTTCCACACCAGAAAAAAATTTCTCACGAAAAAAAAAAACCCGTACAATTAGAGAAAAAAACAATTCGACATTAGCAGAAAGTATCCATTGTTTCTTAACAAACAAACAAAAAAATACACATTGTCCTTTCCCTAAAAGTACGCAACGCTTTTACAATTTTGCAACATTCTAACTTTATAATTGTTTAACCTATAAATTCATAACAAATATTTGATTGACGTTTTTCTCTGCAACTGTGACAGTCATCTCATTCACCTCTGTAACTAAAGTTTATATGTTCTATTTCTTCCTTTTTTCTTATTTTTGTTTTTATCAGTATGTCGATTTAGCTATCTGTTTTTTTTTTCTTATTTCTTTTAATTTATCAAATAATATAACTATACATAATTTTAATGTGTCTTTTTTCCATTGTGTCTATATATATTTGTTTCACCGCTGTTCAATGAAAGGAACCTACGTTGTTGTTTTTTTTTAACTGACCGTATATCTTTTATCATTCATTACGACATATCGGCCTTTTTTTTTAATATTTTCTTGTAAACTTTAGTTTTCTATGTGCGTGTGTGTTCAAATTTTTTTCTTTCTTTTTGTTCGCATTTCTGTGATCGTGTAATGTTTTTTTTCCGTGGTATTACTTATTTATTTTTTTAATTATCTTGGACCCTTTTAAAACGTTGTGTTTCTTTTTTTTTTAATTTTTCCGTGGTAACCAAAGTTCTTTTTTTTTTCTTTTTTTTTTCTTTTTTTTTTTTAACCCACCCTTGCTGGGTGGTCTGGTCGGTTACGGCTCCAAATTGAGTGTTGTTACGTTGTTGCTCTATAATAAAGGGTTGAGTGTTTGTTGCGTCATCTCTAATAATGGATTAGAAGAGATGACGTGTTATATTATATATTTATGTTGTATCATAAAGGGAATCGTGTGTGAGTGACATGTATTTTCAGAACCTACCTCTGCTTCTTCGATGTTGGACCATCTGGAATTTCTCGTCCTGGAGGGAGACTTGATACCTGTTTTTGGATGAAGATTCAATCACTCCAAGACAAGGAATTAGTTCTATAGTTTATTTCCCTTTCCCAGATGTCCTGCAGAAGTTGGAAAGTGAAATCGGCCTGTGTGGGTTCTTCTTCTACACACGTCAGCGTTCGTCCCCCCAGTGAAGAGGAGGAGACAACGGGACGCCGTCCGTTGTCTTCTGAGTCCAAATTCAGCTAACCTGATCACATGACTCACACGCAATCAAATCAGCTGATCTTTTACTTCCGGCCAACGTGTCTACACTATAACTCACCTCTCTCTCTCTCTCTCTCTCTCTCTCTCTCTCTCTCTCTCTCTCTCTATCCATTCTCTAACACATGTTAAAAAAAACACTTCTAGTTGCCGAGTCCTGCCGTGCTAATTGCCTCCACACTGAAAACCACGATGGCTCACAATCCATGATAGTTAGGAAATGGTAAGCACCGTAGTGTGTAATGTCCATTTCCAACCGTTGCCAATCACTGCTCACCTCCAGCTTTCCTTTCTCCCAGTGAACTGGTGCTGGATCTATAAATTGGCATTCCATGCATGTTCGTATTGCCAATCTGACTGCTGCTTTTGTCGTTACAGGACAAACTCTCCGGGCAAAATAAGCAGTGTGTTTCTGTGAATGGACATGATCTGGGCTGCATTCAGCTCAGCAACATGCACTGCACCGATCAGTGGCTCAAGTCGCACATTCTTCTTCATTCAACCATCCTTGTGGCATGCGTGTCAATTGATCGGCCATGTCGTGAATTGATGCAACCAATGTCACGTCTACTGAGAGCTCATATTCCTTCACCAATTCTTTGAGAGTATTCTAATGCGCATCTCACTGGCAGCCTTGGTGTGAACTCATGCTTTCTTGCTGAGAGTTTCTGACACCCAATTGTATACATATGCATGATCGGTCTTAATGTGTAACATCTTGGTCTACCGCTGGAGTGACAAGTTAATTCCTCTCAACACGGCATCCAATTCAGCCAGATTAATATGCTGTGCATCATTCTCGGGTCACAGCCAATAAGCGTCCTCCACCACAGTTCCATCTCTTTCTAATGCCATTCCAGTTATTAGAATGCTGGCATCGACGCATACATTCAGTTCTCGACTGTCCATGCACCAGTTCTCATAAGCTGGATCCTTCCGCTTTGCTACGTCCACAGTCTCGCACATAATATGCCAGAATAAGGACTCTATCACCTTGTTGTTCCAGCCATTTGTGATTGAACAGGCTTTTCTCTTTATTACTCTGCATGCTACACACAGCCATGCACATACTGGGAGATGCCCTATGAGCTTTCCATTCAAGGAATATACAGTCCATCATATGATATTGGAAATTTCTGGGATTGCCTTTCCTCATTTCCAGTGTAGGACATTGCACTCTCTTAAGACTATCAGTTCCAGCACACATGTGCTATTCCCAAGTCGTTCCAGGTCCTTGCATTCTAGTCTGAATTGAGCTAAATGTTCCCGGACTCGAGAGGTGGGTGCAATGCCTTCATCAACAAAGATATTGATGTAAGCTGACGTCATGTGATCCACAGCTTCCTCCTGAGATAGCACCCTTCTAACGATAGCCTTTATTATGAAGGAAGCCACATTCAAGCCAAACCCTAAACATGTCATATTTCCATTGACCTCTTCCATCTGGTATAGCCACAGAGATCAAGCGGTGATACATTTGGCTCTTTTTGGAGCCACTCACACATCTTGGCAGCATCTTTGCCTTATTCTGCTGCATTGCAGCCATCAATGGAATTAATCCCTTGGGAGGTCCGAGTCTATATTCCAAGTATGGCATAAACCAACCCTTGTCTATCCATGCCCTGCACCTACTCAATATTCTGGCACTCCATTACATAGTCCTTCAGTTAGCGGTTATCTGCTCATTTCCATGCTGCTATCCATGCTTGCTTCTGATGGTGAAGCATAACAGTAAAGTCCGGTTAAATGATGAAGATAGCCGCACATGTAGAAATTTTCCTGACATTGATCCGAACTGCACCCGTAGATCCAATAGTGATGCCTCCCAGTGCTTTTATCACATCGATCCCTAACAATAGATCAAATCCCGATGGTTTACCACACGCCACCAGAGCATCGATCCTAACATAGTCACTATCGTTTGTTGAAATAGTGACTTCTCCTTTTCCGCAGCATGCATGGGACGAGCCTCCAATAGTCAGGATGTCCACTTTTGCTGTCTTCCAGGATCGAAATCGCTTCGCATCTATTATTGCATGTGTCAATTAATGCCGAAGACTGCATTCCATCAATATAGGCGACAATCTCTGGGAGCGCCGCATTTACATCTTGGTGTGGGAGTAGGCATCCCCTTGTTTGTTTTCCGAACAGTTCTGGGCCCAGTGTCCAACCTTTCTGCATTGGTAGCAATGGGTTCCACGTCTCTGGCAATTTCTTGCTATGTGACACTTGCGGCTGCATTTGAAGCAATTTACTCCTGTACCAAGGCTATCACTAGTAAGAGCAGCAGATTTACCATTTGATGGACTCACGGCTGCAAAAACGTGAAGGCTTTGGTCCCTGGTTAATGTCAACACCCTCGCTCTTGCTATTAAGTCTCCCATGGTTGGGGTCTCAATTTTTGGTACCTGCTTGAGTTCAATGGAAATGGTATCAGGGACTCCTGTGACAAACACCAGTTTTGCAAATTGTTCTAGCTGACTCTTTCAAAAAGTCCAACCAACCATCTGATATTGTTCGCATACACATCCACCTGCTCACCAATCCATTTTACCATTTGTAACTTCCTGTAGGCTCCAAACGCACCATCCGCGAATGCCTCCTTTAATCGAGTTTCTATCAACTCGAAATCCAGTTGGTCAATTTTGCTCATTTCTAAGTAGAGGGCCAATGCACCTCTCTCAATAGCAACATGCTTGCCACATCATCTATCTTTTGGAGTTTCGTGACCAACATTAACTTCTACTGTCATGCTACTACGTCTCTCTCACCAGTAAATAGCTTCATCATGTCGCTGCTTAATCGTATTTTCGCCATGATAACAGGCGGAATAGCTTGAAGTGTTTAAATTAAAGTTTTAAACTGCTGAATCCCAATTTCATGCACAAAAAAATCCATCATTCTTTTTCCCCTCTGACACTCAAGTTAACCATACGAAAAAAAATATCCGTCATTCTTTTTCCAATTCACACGAAAAGTACATACACAATGACTCCAATTGAGCAAAAAAACATTTTCTCACCAATTAAAGAAGTATTGGCTGTTTATATGCTCAAATTCGACACATACAAATTAAAATGCAGTCGAATTTGAGCATACGTCGCCTTTTCATGTCTTATCGGTCGGGTTTCGAGTTTTGAGTCTTTCACACGCCACTCTTGGCCAATTGTTTCTGTGACTGTTGTCACACACATATGCAACACATATCGTCTCGTCTTCTCTTCGGTACTATTTCTTCATCTGAGGACATCAACCTTCATCAAATGATTCTGAACCAGTCATCGTTGGATATTTAAAATCTTTCAGCTGCAGATTTTGTTACAAGTGAATGAACAAAACTTCATATTTGAAGCGGATTTTTTTTTTTTTCCTTGCATGGACTTGCTCACCTTGGAATTTCTGCTACAGTGACGCTTATTCTTCTGGCAAAATATTTGATGCAAAATCACTGTCTAGACGCTATCCTACCAGAAATCTAAAGTGCACATATTTACGAGCTCCTCCTGTGAACTTTTAGGTCTTCTGATGCACGAATTAACAATAGCTACATCGACTAATCTAGGCTATTCTTACCTATAAACTTGTATCGATCATTTTATCCGTTGCCCTGAGACCATTTTCTAATGATACTTCTGTTGAAACTGTAGTGTATACGCTCATCACACACTGTATTTCATGCTATGGTCTATCTGAAGCAATTATTGCTGACCATAGTAAATCTTAATCTCATCTATTTCAAGAACTTTTTAAAATTCTAGGTACAAAAAGTGCAAACAATAGTATGATTGATTCACTTTATGTACATATCCTGATCCTCAACAATGGCTTCAGTATGTACCTATTGTTCTTTTTAGTTTCTGCTGTGTGGCTATCAAATTGGATCTAGGATATTTCTCTGCAGAACTGGTTTACAGAATTCTATTGTAACTACCTAAAAAAATGTCGACATTTTATTATATAGAAGATATAATCATTGTACATTTTGTTATGCAAGTAAATATTTAAAAGGTGAAAATTTTTTATCTGAAATCAGATACAAATGAATATCTTTTTAGCAATTTCTTAAAGGGTCGATGTCGATTAAGTCATAAATGGAAAATTCCTCCAATCTAACAAATTCCTAGCCAGCCTAATTATTATATAAAAAAATTAAGCAAACGAAATTATCTTTCGGTAAATTTGTAGTAAAGAAAAATAGGCTAGTTTGAATCAAATATCTATTTGTGAAACACATTGCTATTTATGTCTGGCTTTGAAAATCTTACAAAATAATTTTATATATAACATATTTTATGCTATAAATATTATATAATGCAAACTTGTTATGATGTAGAAAATATTATTCAACTCCTGATCCCAGCCCTGAGCCCTAAATTGCCATTTTTATTAGCTATTTTTAATTTTCATAATTTTCAATCCTCAAGTTATAAATCAAATAAAGTAAAATGTTATCTTTGCTATTTATAGGTGACTAGTGCAAATGTAGAACTCATATTATTTTGAAAGACTTCGTAAAATAAATATTATCTCAATGCTTTATTTAATAATATCGATATATTTTTAAAAAAAAACTTCTTTACCCCCAAAACAAGGCGTGTTGCAATTGAGGTCTAAGGAGCTACTGTGATTAGAGACCAAATTTATAGGAGTAACTCTAAGTGTGGAGTTGAGCTGCAAGATCTTTGTTCACATTATATTTAATGACACAGGTTTTTGTTTACACTTGCATACAAGTAGAGGCAAAGAGACAGAGGCACCATAAATATATATTTTAAGATTTCAAATGACCTTTCTCTACGCCAGGTGTTGTATTCTAAACAAAACATAATAATCTGAGCTGTTAAGCCATAAATAACATTACAGCTTTGCAAGTTGGCCATGTTTTGATGGCTGCGCTTGTGTGTAAACAGTAAAGTGTCGTTATCATCTGCCAAACTATTTCTAGCGTTCGATGTCATAATTGTGGCATTCTGTACGCATTTCTTAATCTTTTGCTTCCCAACCAACCAGATAATCATTACGCTTTTGTCTATTTGCACGTTTCCTGAAACAATTATTTATTTTTACTCTTACCATTTGAGACGACCATTTCAGATGTTGTTCTCATATATTTCCTATATATAAAAGAAAAACTGCCTGTCTGTAATATTGTTCTAATTACTTTAAAAAAATTAGATACTGACTAAAAATGATTATATTTTTTTAATGCTTTTTTTAATTTAAGAAATACTCAATTTTTTCATATAAAAATTGGTAAAGTATCTTTATTGTTCAATTTGATATTGAAAAATGTCTGAGAAAACGTAGCTTTATTTAAACAATTCAACCTTTGGTAAGATTGATGTCTTACTGTTTTATAAAAAAAGAAAAACTATGTTTTCACATCTTAAATTTTTAATTTATCAAAAAGAATGCAATTATTGGTAAGTGTTGTTTATTAGTGATAATAAAGTTATTCTAATTAAATGTTTATTTATTAAAGAGTCTCAAGAAAATACAAGGTCAGTACATTTTGTTAACAGATATTTTTTGCATTTGAATGCTGTGAATATGAAAGCAATAACTATTACAAAAAAGAAAATGATGATCATCGTCTGTCTTTTTTTTTTTTAATTCAATTTTCACCCCAAACAAGGCACAGTGCCACTTTGAAGCAGGGGGCTACTATTAGGGACTTAATTAGCGGGGTCATTATGAAGGGAGATGAGTAGAAAGATGTTTGTTAACATTACACTTGAACTTCTGCATATCATTGCAGTTGGGAAAGCAGAATCCCGGAAGGGAGTTCCAAAGACCCGCAGTTCTGGGGAAGAAACTATTGGAGTAAAAGGCTTTCTTGCACCTAGGTATCTCCACTGTAAAGGGATGAGACTTAGTAGCTTGTCGGGTTTGTCGGGGGTAGTTACGTCGGGGAGGTACAAGTGTTTGCAGTTCGTCAGAGCATTCACCATTAAAGTATTTGTAGAGCAGGCAGAGGGATGCAACATCTCGTCGATGGGACAGAGGCTGAAGCCTAGATGACAGTTCAGGACCTATCAGGTTGGCGACTCTCTTTTGAACCCTGTCCAGGAGCGAGAGACAAGCAGCAGATGCACCAGCCCAGATGTGACAACAGTACTCCATACATGGGCGAATGGTTGCCTTATAGAGGTATAGGATACTGTCAGGTGTAAGTAGTTTTCTAGCACGGTAGAGGGAGTCAACCTTCCTTGCAGCAGTCTTGGTAATGCTCTCAATGTATCTATTCCAGTTCATATTCCCTGTAAACGTTAGGTCGAGGAGTTTAAAAGAAGTACTCTCAGGCAATGTGTTCTTGGCCATTGCTATTGGTGGTAGAGAAGGTTTCTTGTAGTTATTGAAGGAAACAAGCTTAGTCTTAGCAGCATTGAATGTGACCAACCATTTTTGTCCCCATTCCATTACAGATTGGAGGTCATCCTCTAGTGTTTTTGCCATTTCCTTGGATATGTGTTCATTTGTTTTCCCCTCATATCTGTTATAGAGAGTGGTGTCATCGGCAAATATACTCATCTCCGAAACAATTTTATCAGGGAGGTCATTTATGAATATCAGGAATAATAGATAGACCCCTGAGGTACTCCCACATTTATGTCATATTGTTTGGGTGTACGACCATCGAGGACAACTTTGATTTTTCTATTACTTTTCTGTTACTTAAGAAGGATTGTGATCTGTCTTGTGATCTGACTGATGTAGAAAACACAATGGGATTTTTACATCAGGTCATACTAGTCTTTGTACTTAACTAGCTCGAGTCTTTGGAGGCGTGTGTTGAGCAAAAAAAAAAATAAAGTGTTAGTAGGCAGGCAAGCTCGAACCCGTACTGCGAAGGAGGAAAAGAACGTAAAAAAAATGTGATGTTTTTGCCGGTGCGTCCATCGCCAAAACGGAAGTGATGAACGTTTAAATTAAGGCTAGACAATCAAAAAGAGGGGATGATTTTCGAAAAAAAGCGACCCCCTTCCTGTAGAAAAGTGCCCAGTTGAGGGTGAAGGAATTAATGTTTTTTGCCAATTTTTCGATATTTGTCGTCCAGGGGGTCGAGCTTTAAAACGCTGTCGATCTCGTGAAAATTTTAGCCATACATACATATATATATATATATATATATATATATATATATATATATATATATATGCATACATACATAAATACATACATACATACATACATACATACATACATCTAAACAGACAGGTTAGATTTATATTATAGATGAGATGGAGACGATTATTCTCATACTAAAAAAACATTATAGCTTTGCAAATGCAGACGCCACATATAAATTCAATATAGTCAGACGACTAGCCAATATCTGATGTAGATTTTACACATATTATCAGTTACTTTCATTTGTTATCACTTGTTATATTAATTCCGATGTCACATTCCCAAATAAGTCATATTTAACGGAAGTAACACGATTTTTACCCACTGATTATCCACTCTCCCAAAAAGAATCAGGAACTTTTCTAGATTTTTTTTTTATTACATTTTCACCCCAAACAAAGCACATTGCCACTTTGGTGTAGGGAGCTACTATCAGGGGCAGCAACTACTGGAGCACTTTGTTGGGATTTGGGCAGCAAGATGTCGCTTCACGTTGCACTTGAACTTCTGCATGTCAGTACACTTAGGGAAGCAGGAACCTGGAATGGAATTCCAGAGTCTAGTTGTTCTGGGGAAGAAAATATTGGAGTAGAAAGATCTTTTACATCTAGGGATCTCTACTGTATGGGGGTGGGATTTAGCTGCCTGTCGGGTTTGTCGAGGGTGTCTACGTCGTGGGGGCACAAGTGTCTGCAGTTCGTCAGAGCATTCACCATTAAAATACTTGTCGAACAGGCAGAGGGATGCAACGTTTCGTCGATGGGACAGAGGCTGAAGCTTAGATGCCAGTTCAGGGCCTATCAGATTGGCGACTCTTTTTTTAACCTTGTCTAGGAGCGAGAGACTAGTAGCAGATGCACCAGTCCAAATGTGACAACAATACTCCATACATGGGCGAATGGTGGCCCTATAGAGGTGCAGGATACTTTCAGGTGTCAGTAGTTTTCTAGCACGGTAGAGAGAGCCTACCTTTCTCGCAGCGGCCCTGGTAGATTGGTTGCAATTTTTTACAACAGCACCGTCTGTCTTTAATTTTTCTTTTTCACGTATTTTCTAACATTTTTTCTGTCTGCAATGCTTGTCTGCAATGCTTGAAATAGGAAATTTTTCTGTCTGCAATGCTTGAAATAAGGATCCCTCCCTGAACAAGTTCCAGCCAATTTTCATTGGCATACATTCATCAGATTTAGGGAATAATGAAATAAGCAAAATCTAAACTGGTAAAAAAAATATCATGAACTAATCAAAATGTCGTCGTCCAGCAAACTGGATACTGACACCTACACTTCATTTGTGATTTTTTTTTACATTTTTATATTATCAATAATCCAGACTAACCCGGTTCTATTTCTGTACTCTAAAGCTAACCTAACGAAAAATTAAACTTAGCAGTGTCGTTTTCGAGGTGTTTAACCAAACAAACGATTCTTCTTCGGATTTTATCATTTATATTTCGATTTGTTTTTCTCATGTAAATATATGCTTAGTCACGCAAAAGCTTTTGTTTACACATTACATGCATTAATCCTATTATCGATGTAATCCAACGACACGGATTTGTTTACATTGCACGTCATACAGAATATTCTGGTTCACATTTTTTTCACGTAGTCCTTTTCGGTACACAGTACAAAATTTGAACCTAAGCAGATCTATTTTGGTAAAGCTGACCCAAAAGAGAAAAGCCTTAGCAGTGTTGATTTCGATCCATTTAACTAAACAAATAAATCTTCTTTCACTTTCATACTAATAACACGCAAAAGCGATTTGTTTACATTTACAGTCTGGTGGTGATGTCGATGTCGTTAGTCACAGAAAGGCATTCTTTACACATTATTCTGCTTAACGATTTCATACGATGACACCGAGTTGTTTACATTTCACATCATGCAAACTGTTTCAGTTGGATTTCTGTACAAGCTTTTTGTAAAGTGTAGAATTGAATGTAATAATGAAAGAAGAAAACGCCCACGTGTGTGTGTATTGTGCGGTTATACAACTTACCTTCGAATGGGATCTGAGAGAAAGAAAAATTAAAGATAGCAGCCATGGATTTATAAGTTGTAGTCTCGTGAGACTTCACGAGATCTCATCTTCCACTGAACACGTATGCAAATGGAATGGGGTCAGTTTTCTAATAAAATGCCTGTTGGCAGAGGCAGGTGGCAGAACATGTGCTGGAATTTGAGAGAGAAAGTTGTCAGTGACGAATTCTAGCTGAACTTTTACTTATTGTATTTATTTTATTTTGTTTTGCAGTTTACCATTTAACTGCATAAAGCTCACCGAACAAAAAAATAAACTTAGTATTTTTCTGTAACTATTAGGTTGGTGAAAAAATAATGTCGTTTTTTAACTTGAAGTTGAACGTCAAAAGACGACATTATTTTGGCGCCAACCTACAATGACACAGCAAATCTGGATTGCTCAGAATGGAGAATAAGATGCACTTTGCTTGCTCAGGCTTGGAACAAAATTCTTCCTACCAGTGTCTATGGGTAAACGAAATACCCCGCAAGTAACCAAATCGAAACACAGGTTACCACTTAAAATCAGCAATAATTTACTTGAAATAGCATTGCATGATACTGTCCAATAGCTGCAAATCACTGTCAATCACCGACTTGACCACCAGTGACCAACAATACTCGCCAAGGGATGATAGTACCATACAATGAATGACAATGCACAAATCCATGCTTCCGTTCAGTCTTGAGAGACTAAAAGATACCCCTTGGAGCAGTAGCGTATGAAATTGTGAGGCAAGGGTTGCACAATCCCAACCATACCTCTTCTGAATCGGCACTGTTTGAGTCCAGTGGCAAGGAGAAGACCAAGACGGCTGGAAACAATGCCGAGATAAGCGGAGAGCACATACAGCGTCTGAAAGTCCAAAATGGTCACCCATTTAGTACTGACCAGGTTCACCATTGCTTAACTTCGGTGATCCAGCAGGAACTGGTGTGTCAACGTGATTATGCCGTATATACAATGCACAAATATTGAAGACAGGTCATTTCATTTCAAAGCAGTTCAATGGGGCTCGACACCATCAGTGCTCGCCATTGAAGACAGACAATTTCATTTCGGAGCAGTCAAATAGAGGCCAATACTGGTCATGGCTGACACTGAACACCAGGAACTGACAATTACAATTGGAAAGGCAGCCATTATCCACCAGTAATAGCAAGTACTAAATGCAAGTAACCGCCTCAGAACACCACTTTCATGTCAGGTACTTGAATAAGCTCCAATTAAAGCATTCAGAACAAAAATTCGTCTGGCTACAACCACTGCCAATAAGTTCTCCTTCTCCAATTGAACATCTAGAACTAAGCAGAACTTCCATGAACGAAGTTTATTTTCTAGAACTACCCGTCTTGGGTCAGTACCATGGGGATGCTTCTCTGCCTATAACATTATCATTTTCAAATTCAATGTACACAACTTTTTGTTGAACCGTTCTCTTAATTAATCAATTTCTGACCATTGCATCCATCATTACAAATCCCCTTACTATCTCATTCTATATCTGTACAACTTAATAAGCTTTATCCTCTAGTGACCTTTACGTGGTAACTCGTTCGTAAAAATTTTAAAATTAAAAAAGCAACGCACCTCTCCACGAGAACAGAGTTAGACACAGGGTCGGTTCTTAATGTTGGAAAATCCAACTCCCCCAAAATGGACGCTCTGAACTGGGACAAAAGTAAAAATGAACTCAATCTATAATGATTTTTCCTAAACGGAAGAAAAAGATTCAATATAGTATCAGAACAGATACTACACTTTGCACCTATCCAAAAGGCCAAGAAATTTGCAATTCTTATGATTCTGATTTTGACACTACAACAACTTCACAAACAATAAAATTCATCAAAATCTTCAACAATTTTGAAGTTCATTTTAAAAATTCCTTAATCATTGCCAATTTTATAAGTTTTTCAAATATATAATTTCTTTAAATGTTTAAAAACAATACAGAAAAATAGAATAGAAAAATAGAAAATAGTTTGACAGTTGATCTAAAGATTAGCTCCTATAAAGTTGGTGATCTCCGACTTTAAAAAATTATACAAACTTTCTGACAAAAACCTCAATGAACTAGAATTTCACTCAAGAACGACAACTAAAATGAGGCAAACAATTGCGTTCACTCTTTTATTAAATTCCTATTTATTAAGAGTTCACAAATATTTGAATGCAATTTATTTTTAAATACTATTATAAACGAAATTGACACAAACAGAAGAATGCTCATTAAAGAGTTTAAATTGATCAAAACTTTGAGAATCAACATGTCATTTAATTATGGTGGAATTAAATTAAAATTCAGCATAAATAAATTTCAATGGAATTTTTATACTCACTCTTTATTGTTTATTCTAGAAACCAAAACCAAACCCCAAAAATAATTTAACAAGAATACAGAAATGGGGATTTATTTTCTCTTACGATAGAGGGTAGAAGAACTTTATTTAAGTATCATACTTAACATCTACAATTCCTATATGCTCGTATCAATTAAAAATATGACCATCTTAATATCTATATCAAATCCTTGATCTTCGATAGCTTATATATTACTTTCAGTTATACCTGTACCGAAATGTACCTTAATCATAGTTATATCGCTAAGAAGATCAAAATTAGCTAGACAGAGTTACATATCAGTGACTTGCTTGAGATGCTTTGTGCCTGGCCATAATTCTTGACTAGAACAAAAAACTACAACTCGCCATGTACTAATCGTTTCGCCCATAACTAAACAAATGCCGCTGCTAGCTTGCTAAGTACATCCGATTATATCCAATAGATACTTTACCTTCAAGACGATTGCTTTTGTTTTGCATGTTAAACATAACTCCAAAAATTTTACTTTCTTTCTTACTCGTAAATTCTACCCAAAACTCTGTTTTAATATATTATTATACTCTATTCTGTAAGTTAAAATACTCTCTCCTGAAAATTAATAAACTGCTCTACTTCCCAAGCTGCCATTAAATCTCTAGCAGGCTGACCTTTTAAAAATCGATTAACACTTAACATCTATAGATTTCTACTGCTAAGGCATGCATGAGAGTATATACTTACCCTTTACCTAAGCTATAAAATAGATACTTACTAGGCATAGTCTTGTACTTGGATTTAAAGTGATCAGTATTAAATAGCAACTCTTTATCTTTTTCTCTTCGATAGGAGATAGTATTACAATAATCAATACAAAAAAAAAACTGAACTGATACTCCTTGTTATGCAAAATACAATTTCCGAATTTTAAACTAAGGCATAAAAAACATAAAGATGGCTGCCTTTGTCTGTTTTCGCATGTTAAACTTTTTTTTTTTTACTCCTAAACTCTACCCAAAACTATATCCTGATTTTCTTTGTTTTTATATGGTAGTCACCACTTAGCAATGCCTGGAGGCCACTCGGGGATAAGGGTTATTGTGTGTACAGTAATCAATGGGATAATATCGTAGTAATCATTAGTATTGGAGATTTGATAAAGTGTCTTACTTATAAAGGGGACAGTTTATCGGGAATTTGTTTGTTGAACGTGAAGACATCCAAGTTGTAGTCAGGTGGGAAACAGGCAAACGGAAGAGAGTTCCACAGGCGTGCACTTCTAAGAAAGAAGCTTTGTTCATGGAATCTACGTTTTGATTTAGACACAGATAAATAGTGGGGAAAGTTGTTAACAGTGGTTTCAGCTAGACGTGTGTTTTTCATGAAAGATTGGCGAGGGGGGATCAGAGATTGGAGCTCAGACGAGCATTTGCCATAGAAATAGTGATAGAACAAAGACAGGCTTGCAACGTCTCTTCTGTGTGAGAGTGGTTGGAGGGAAGAGAAAAGGGCATTCCAACTAAGCTACAAAGTCTATTTTGTACTCTGTCAAGGCAGGATAGGCTGTTTTTCGCAGCTCCTGCCCAGATGTGGCAGCAGTACTCCATCTTTGGACGTACTTGGCTTTTATATAGATAGAGAATTGCATCAGCAGTGAGATATCTACTGGAGCAGTATAAGGATCCGACCATTTTTCCAGCGACCTTGGCAATAGATTTGATGTATGCGTTCCATTTCAGATCAGGAGTAAAGGTCAATTCCAGAAGCTTGTCAAAACATGGAGCCTCCCCAAGACGAGAGCCATCCATTTCAATTGATGCCAGATGGAGATCAGAGCGTTGATGATGTAAAGATAGAAGCTTGGTTTTAGATGCATTAAAAGTAACCAGTCACTCCTTTCTCCATTGTACCACGCACTCAAGATCAGAGGAGAGAGAATCAGAGAGAACTTTGTCATTTACGGCCTTTGATGTGTTGCCATAGATTATCGTGTCATCAGCATAGATGTCAACGAATGATTTAAGTATGTGTTTAGGGAGATCATTGATATAGATCAGGAAGGGCCCAGGATGGACCCCTGAGGAACTCCAGCATTAATACTGTGAGCTTCTGATTTTTGCCCATCCATTACTACTCTTATGAGCCTATCAGAGAGAAATGATTTAATAATTAAGAATACATTTCCAGTTATACCGTAGCTGGAAATCTTGTAAACTAGGCCTTTAGGCCATACCTTATCGATTTAATAATTAAGAATACATTTCCAGTTATACCGTAACTGGAAATCTTGTGAAGTAGGCTTTTATCCCATACCTTATCGAAGCCTTTGATATGTCAAGACAATTGCCTTAGAGAGGAAACCTTTGTCAAGAGATTCACTAATCCTATGAGATATAACCGTTAGCACATCTGCTGTAGATCTAGCAGAACGGAAACCTAATATGCAATTATACTATTATAAGTTAAAATCCTCTCTCCTGATAACTAACCAATTGCTTTACTTCCTAAGCTGTCATTAAATCAAAGGCATTGCAGGGGTTTAGCTCTCAACTCTTAACCTTAAGCAGACAGACTTTTTAGAAATCGATAATCACTTAACATCTAAAGATTTCTACTGTTAAGGCATGCATTAGAGTATACTCTTAACCCATAGCTAAGCTATAAAGTAGATCTTACTAGCCATAGTCTTGCACTTAGATTTAAATTGACCAATATAAAATAGCAACTCTTTATCTCTCTTTCTCTTTGATAGGAGATTGTATTACAATAATTAATACAAAAAACTGGACCAATACTCTTTGTTATGCAAAATACAATTTTCCGGATTTTAAACGAAAGGCAAAGTCATCTTCCTTCGTTAGAAGTCTGAACGTAAACTTAATTATCTACAATTCTACATATTCGTATCTATTTATACTTAATTATACTTATAGAATAGCTTATACTTCAAATCATATGTCGTTACTTGTATCTTTATTGAATATACATCTTATTATCTTCCTGTTGTCTTAAATATTCAAAGTTTGGGCACCAAATTTTAATTCCTAATATCAATTTAATCATACTTTAACAAGTTATCCTAAACTGACATATGAACTATATCTTAACCATATATTAACTCCTCTCTCTCAAATCAACCTGTTTCAAATTTAGTTGCTTCCACTGCATGAATTCTTACTTATCCCCTCTTCCAGTAACAATGAAAATGAAAAGCATAGTAATGTCCTTTTTAATCATTTTAAAGAGTGTAACTTTTCAGTAGATATATAACCTCTACTAACTAACCCATTAACATTACTTACCCATGCGGAGGGTTGCAGAAATACCTGGTTTAGGACCCAGGTGTGGGGAAAACCCTCTTTGTGCTGATGAACACGTAGATTTTCCCAGGTCATCCATCTAGGAGAAGGAAAACTTTGAAGTTAAACCTAGGGGAGGGAGGCCTCTTCAATCCTGGACGACAACTTTCCAAGAGCTGGTGACACAAACAAATTACTGTTTTGTAAACTTAAACTGCTTAAGGAGTAGATAGGCTCTGCTTATCGCCCGGCTTTCATACTCCATCTTTACCTATTAGCCAGGCGCAGAGGTGCTATCACAGAGACTCGAGGTCAACCTTATTTCCTGACTAGGGCAATGAACGCTGTTTTCACCACTCCCGCCACATCCCATGCCCTTAAACTGGGCACTGTGGGGGTGCTTATGCCATATATGCAATTGGATTGGATTGACTTTTGTCTGATGGGTTGAGGGTACCGGATTAACAGTTTTTGGCTGCTGTTTCTGACTGATAGTACAGAAGCCCTTACTCTTTGGTAGCGCTTAGAGCGACTGCTTCATCAACAGTTGTATAATATTGGAATGATTGTAGTGTCATGTTGTGCATGGACAGGCACTCTGCACTCATCTCCGGTTGGCTTTCCTGAGGCCACAATCTTGTAAATGAAGAGTCAGCTGATAGACTACTTGTGTTGCATGTCTGGTATTCTGCACACCCACTTATCCAGCACCTCTCACTCTAACTGAAATTCTTTTAAATAAAATAAAATGCCAGTTCAAGCAAAAATTACGATTAAACCAGGCGCAAATTCAAACAAAACCAACTTGCTTCCTCCCTTGAGTCTTGCATTTGTACTAGCACAAAAGTACATGTAATTGGTGACTTCAATGACCACCACAGTAATTGGTTTGGATTCTTTACTTACACTGATGCAGATTGAATGCTGATCACACTGTCATAATGGTAGAAATCGCCCTAAATTCTCGACACAAAATTTAAGAGCCACTGCTCAAAACAAAGAGGTATTATAAAAAGACTTACTAGGAAGCCATCAGGGATCTCATCAGAGATGCCCCATGACGAAATATCTTTTCTCTTCCCGCTGAACAGTGTGTAAGTGAGACCACTGAATGGTTCACAATGGCAATTGAAGCACATGTAACCATGCAGAAATTCTATAGCAAACCCCACTCTCCCCAATGGTTTACTTCTACTTGTGCAGCTGCCATTGCTCAAAGGCAGCATGCGTACCGCAGATTTAACAGGCATAAGTTCACTTCAAACAGAGAGAAGTTTATAGAAGCTAGAAGTAATTGTAAGAAAGAAATAACGACAGCTAAGAGAGAATTTTCTGAAATCTCCATGATTTTTGGAAAATCTATAACAGTGTAGTAAATAATGGGCAGTCAACGATTCCCCCACTATCAAACAATCATGAGAAGACTAACATGCTTGCCAGTCAATTTGCCTCATCCCGCCGAGGTTGCTCCAGTTCTCTCCAAACTTTACAACAAATGCCTTAAAGAATCTTGCTTTCCTGACTGCTGGAAAACTGCTTCTATGGTACCAGTTTTCAAGAATTCTGGCGAAACAACTGACCCATTAAATTATCGCCCTATTAGCCTCCTCTCACTTTTTGCAAAATATTTGAGTTAATAATTAATCAAGTTCTAGTCCATCACCTTACAGCTGCTAAACTTCTGACCAACCAACAATATGGATTTAGACAAGCCCGTTCCACAGCAGACATCCTAACTGTAATCTTTGAACGTATATACCATTCACTGGACAAAGCAGGGGAGGATAGAGCGATAGTTCTAGATATATCTAAGGTTAGATATATCTAAGACTTTTGACAGGGTATGACACGATGGTCTTCTCAGAAAAATCAGATCAAATGGTATCACTGGAAGAATACATAACGTAATTAAATCCTTCTTAATAAGAGAAGAATCCAGGTTATCCTCGACAGTTGTACATCTAAGCAATATGATAAATACAGGAGTGGAATTGGGACAAAAATGGATGATGACATTCAATGCTGCCAAGACTAAGCTTGTTTCCTTTAATAATTACAAGAAACCTTCTCTACCACCAATAGCAATGGTCAAAAACACATTACTTGAAAGTACTTCTTTTAAACTCCTTGACCTAACGTTCATATGAACATGAGATAGAACATATACATTGAGAGCATTGCCAAGTCTGCTGCGAAGAATGTGGGCTCTCTTTACCGTGCTAGACTGCTACTTACACCTGAAAGTATCCTGTACCTCAATAAGACCACCATTCGCCCATGTATGAAGTACTGTTGTCACATTTGGGATGGTGCATCTGCTTCTAGTCTCTCACTCCTGGACAGGGTTCAAAAGAAAGTCGCCAATTTGATAGGTACACAACTGTTATTTAAGCTTCAGCCTCTGTCCCATCGACGCAATGTTGCATTTCTCTGCCTGTTCTACAAGTATATTTATGGTGAAAGCTCTGATGAACTACAAGCACTTGTACCCCCTCAACAAACCCGACAAGCAGCAAAATCCCACCCCAACAAAGTAGAGATCCCCAGATGTAAGAAAGCCTTCTACTCTAATAGTTTCTTCCCTAGGACTGTTAGACTTTGGAACTCACTTCTGAGGTTCTGCTTTCCCAACTGTTCTGACATGCAGAAGTGTAATGTGAACAGACATCTTTATGCTCATCTCCCCGATAGTAATCCACTACTTCAAAGTGGCACTGTGCCTTGTTTGGGGTGAAAATTGAATAAAAAAAATCAGAAAAGAAAACAGAATGACATAACAGAATGTTTCAATTGTTGATTAATGATGTTCTCAAAGCGAAGAAGGTGATTTATTTATATTAAGTGATGTAATTATATTAAGTGATGTAATTATATTAGTGATGTAATTATATTAGGTGATATATTTATATAAGGTGATGTATTATTATTAGTGATGTAATTATATTAGTGATGTAATTATATTAGGTGATGTATTTATATAAGGTGATGTATTTATATAAGGTGATGTATTTATATTAGTGATGTAATTATATTAGTGATGTAATTATATTGGTGATGTAATTATATTAGTGATGTATTTATATTAGTGATGTATTTTTATAAGGTTATGTATTTATATATGGTGATGTATTTATATAAGGTTATGTATTTACATAAGGTGATGTATTTATATAAGGTTATGTATTTACATAAGGTGATGTATTTATATTAGGTGATGTATTTATTAGGTGATGTATTTATATTAGTGATGTATTTATATTAGTGATGTAATTATATTAGTGATGTAATTATATTAGGTGATGTATTTATATTATTGATGTATTTATATAAGGTGATGTAATTATATTAGTGATGTATTTATATTAGTGATGTATTTATATTAGGTGATGTATTTATATTAGTGATGTATTTATATAAGGTGATGTACTTATATTAGTGATGTATTTATATTAGTGATGTATTTATATTAGTAATGTATTTATATTAGTGATGTATTTATATTAGTGATGTATTTATATTAGTGATGTATTTATATCAGGTGATGTATTTATATTAGTGATGTATTTATATTGTGGTGTATTTATATTAGTGATGTATTTATATAAGGTGATGTATTTATATTAGTGATGTATTTATATAAGTTATGCATTTATATCAGGTGATGTATTTATATAAGGTGATGTATTTATATTAGTGATGTATTTATATTAGTGATGTATTTATATTAGTGATGTATTTATATAAGGTGATGTGTTTATATTAGTGATGTATTTATATTAGTGATGTATTTATATTAGTGATGTATTTATATAAGTTATGTATTTATATCAGGTGATGTATTTATATAAGGTGATGTATTTATATTAGTGATGTATTTATATTAGTGATGTATTTATATAAGGTGATGTATTTATATTAGTGATGTATTTATATAAGGTGATGTATTTATATTAGTGATGTATTTATATTAGTGATGTAATTATATTAGGTGATGTATTTATATAAGGTGATGTATTTATATAAGGTGATGTATTTATATGAATAGAAAGCAGTCAGTTATCATAGCATTTCTTTCCTAACTGAAAAGTTATAAAAATTATGTCTATTACCTAATTGACAGTTAAGGTTGCTAAACTTAAGAGGAAGGTCACAAAAATATGGCAATTGTTTTTTTTTTTTTGGAACCTTGCTCGTTCGTCTAGCTCCACTGTGGGTCATAATCATTACAGTGGCATCTGCATTGTCCGGGAAAATAAAGAGCTTTAGAAATTCTTGCCCAATTTCCTAACCTTATATTATTATTTTATTATTATTTTGCTGTGTGTAATTATATATTTTCAAGTTATAAATAAAGTATGGATGTTTATGGATGCCCGGCTCAAAAGCAGTCCCCAAAAAGTTTAAACGTCTTATATTCCATTAAATGACTATGCGGACGTTCATTTCATGATTAACTATGTGAAGATTTTAAGAAATTGAATCATAAAAATTTTACTAACAGAATTGGCCATTAAACAAACCAAAAAGGATCGATATGCCATAAAACAACAAAAACCAATTAAATTTTAATTAATACTTTAAATAAATTATTATATTCTTTTCCGTTCAATACATGCAACAATGTAAAACAGGCAATAAATCGATGATGATTATTATTGTTATAATAATAATAATAATAATAATAATAATAATAATAATAATAATAATAATAATAATAATAATTATTATTATTATTATTATTATTATTATTATTGTCATAATAATAATAATAATTATTATTATTATTATTATTATTAGTAGTAGTAGTAGTAGTAGTAGTAGTAGTAGTAGTAGTAGTAGTAGTAGTAGTAGTTACTCACTGGGAGTTCTCACACAGGGTATCATCAGTGATTGCTCATGTATAACCTATTGTGTTCCTTGAATACTGAGTGACAACATATCTCCACAGATTTGCCATACTATCCATCATTTTTGTTAACTATTGCAAATGGTTTGGGTTATCACAACAGGCGCTTACCATTGATAACTCGCAGACAGTGAACATTGGTCTTATCTGGAATTTTGGTGGCAATAAATCTACAAAAGGTCCCAGTACTCTCCATACCCTTTCAAAATTTCTGTCCTGTTATTATTATTAATATTGTTGTTGTTGTTGAAGAAGAAGAAGAAGAAGAAGAAGAAGAAGAAGAAGAAGAAGAAGAAGAAGAAGAATTATCTTTGTAAAATTTGTATTTGTAGAAGAAACAGGTTGGGATGAAAAGCATCCTAGAAGCAAGAGGCTTCATGATAAGAATTCTCACATTGAACTGCATCTGGCAATTAATACCATTCCCAGGAGAATTATATTCTCTTGATTAATTGGATGTATGGGGAAAAACTAGCAGCAGAGGTGGCGCTATCCAAATCGGCGTAGGAATGGTTGAGTTATTTGCCAATCTCTGTTCAAAGCTAGATTAGTTGGAAGTTTTCTCAGTCTGAACAAAATGCACCTGATTAGCAGATTGTGCGAAGGGGGATAGCATTGGTGCGCAGAGATCTAGTGATGCTTTGGTGATGCTGCAAGGTGAACTCCTAATAATATACCTAAAACACTCATGTATAAGTCCTAGTACTGATAAATGTTCTGAGAAAGTTTGGATGTGATTGGGTGCACCCCCACCGACCCAATTTAAATACTTGGGTCTATAGCTCCATCAAACCCCCTCCTTTTACGTCATTGGAGAGTAGGTGAATGTAGTTTTCAGGCCATCAAAGAGTTGCAGTGGTGTTTTCTTTGCATGTTCAATTGACAACAGTGCTGGGATTTTATGTTTCTTTCTTTTTTTATTGAATAAGGAAATAAACAAATATTATAAACAAATATTATAAAATAATAATTTCAAAAATACTATGCTAAGATGGATAAAATAATAGGCTTGGGCGGGGTGAAAAAAAGATGAAATCAAACAACAAAAGAAAACCAAACGGAAAATACACCAATGGAAAAAACAACAAAAATTCTTTGTTTTCCTTCTTCCTCCTCCTCCTCTCTCTCTCTTTCTCTCTCTCTCTCTCTCTCTCTCTCTCTCTCTCTCTCTCTCTCTCTCTCTCTCTCTCTCTCTTCCATCCATATTCCGCTTGCTTCTCCTTTTCCCTTCTTTGTTCACTTGGTACCCGGAACTAAAACTGGTCAGAATGCGTGTTGACTGGATGACCTGTCAACTTGCTGACTCATCTGCTGATGTTATGTAGCGGATGTCTGGGGCATCCGATACATAACGGTTAAAATAAACTCCCTTTAAGAAACTCGAAAGGAGGGATTCGAATATCGATTGTCCACCAGTACAAAGTGACAAAAATAATTACGGCGTAAACAGAAAAAATCGGACAACGATTTTTTGTTTACAAAGTGAAGTGATTGTGGGGGAGATCGCATATTTTGCTGGAATGGGGCATTCCTTTGCGAGAACAAAGAAAGATTGGAATGTCCTGGAAAAACAATTATTGTCAAGGTTGGAAACGTGTTTGTGAAGGCACGTGCAATAAACAAAAACAATAGTCGCCCGGCTAAGAAAAAATGGGTTACTGGAGATCTGGGTCAAATGCAATCAATGCATTTGTAAACAAAACTAAAACTTGCCTGGGAATTGAAGAATCAATTATCGACAACAGAAATGAATTAGTCAATCAGTGGCAAGCAAGCGGAGATCGTAATAGTGGAAAAATACTGGAACAAAAATCCTGTCAATATAACAACGTGATTTTTGGAGTCAATAGGAGAAGAAGCAGATCTGAGGACCGCCGAAGGACGTGCGATTGTCGAAGTGAAATCACTTTCTCCCCCCTCCCTCCGATCGCTCAATGAAAGGAAAGCCAAGCCGCAGAGATGAACTATTTGCTAACACTTTATGTGCGGCTTTAGTTAAAAATACATTTTTATACGAAAAGCAATCGTGACTTACGTCTTTGATTTATGTTCTGAGTTACGCCTGATCGTTATGTGCATGTCAAAACTGTTTCAAATACCGACGTTGTTGTAACAAGCTTGACAATTGATAAGTCAGCGCGAGTGAAAAATGCCCGGTCAAAGGGAAATAACCATGCTGTCTTAGCAGTTGCCATGACAACCGTTTAACTCGAGTCGTAAACAAGTTAAACTAGCGGACGATCAATGAATTTAACGGCTACTGCGTTTTTGTTACAACCGGGGAAACCTACTAACTACTACCGTTCCCAACCTGGGGTCCTGCGCAACGTAACACTGAACGTCTTCCTTGCCTCTCTCCTCCACTCTCTTTCTCGTATACTCTCTTTTTCTCTGGTTGTATGCTTGGCCTCTCTTTCTTTTTGTTCATTTTCGCCTCGGCAAAACAACAACAAAAAATAGAAACGATACATTCTTCGTCGGCCTAAAATTAAAATTGAAAATTTTCTTTAAAACACGTAATACATTTTAAGGATTATGTGACATCTCCCCACCAAACCAAATGAAAAAGTGTTACATTGTCGCTTTTTCATGAAATCTACGACGGGTTCTGCGTACTGTACGAACTTTAACTATTTTTTATAATTATTGTCCTCTTTGTCATCACCGTCATTTTCTTTTGGTTTATTCTCAAAACACTCATCATCTTCGTCATATACTTTATTTATGACCCATCCCACAAGTGCCGTGATCGCTCTTTGGGAAAGAAGAAGGAAAGGATGGCTAGCTCATTTATATACCCGAAGGGCATCTTGGGAAGGCAGTGCATGATGGGAGAAGCTATTTTTTTTTGTCTCTTCTTTTTTTTTTTTTTTTTTTTTTGATAGGAGGATATAAAAGCCGGGAAAATCTCCCTGCAAGGGACACAAAAAGAAAAGAGTCGTAAACATCTTCTCTTGAAAAGTATTTCGTGTTGCTGGCGTTCAGATTGCGCGGTGTGACATTGGTGGCGAGAGGCCAGGTGTGGTCGATTGGAAAAGAAGAGGGCAGAAACGTGCTGTTGTCGAGCGAGTGACTTACTCCTTCCCGAATCCCAGAACCGAATCCTGATCGTAACCTAAACTTTATTACAAGAAAATAATAGGGTAACCTAAACTTTATTACAAGAAAATAATAGGGTAACCTAAACTTTATTACAAGAAAATAATAGGGTAACCTAAACTTTATTACAAGAAAATAATAGGGTAACCTAAACTTTATTACAAGAAAATAATAGGGTAACCTAAACTTTATTACAAGAAAATAATAGGGTAACCTAAACTTTATTACAAGAAAATAATAGGGTAACCTAAACTTTATTACAAGAAAATAATAGGGTAACCTAAACTTTATTACAAGAAAATAATAGGGTAACCTAAACTTTATTACAAGAAAATAATAGGGTAACCTAAACTTTATTACAAGAAAATAATAGGGTAACCTAAACTTTATTACAAGAAAATAATAGGGTAACCTAAACTTTATTACAAGAAAATAATAGGGTAACCTAAACTTTATTACAAGAAAATAATAGGGTAACCTAAACTTTATTACAAGAAAATAATAGGGTAACCTAAACTTTATTACAAGAAAATAATAGGGTAACCTAAACTTTATTACAAGAAAATAATAGGGTAACCTAAACTTTATTACAAGAAAATAATAGGGTAAGGGGAAGCGAAAATAGATTAAATCAAACAACAAAAGACAAACAAGGATGGGGGGGGGGTTATGCTAGTGTCCAAAAATGCCGACGGACAATGCATCAACGGAAAAGCAACAAAAATGGCAAAACAAACGAATCGCCGATAAGTCGCACGAAAGAAACATATAGAAAGGCAGGACTTGCAGTTCATTTTTTTTATGTGAGGTTTCTTCGGCAGTCTGTTATTTTAAGGTTTCTTTCTTTTTTTTTCTTAAATTTGGGCGATTGGTTCCGAGAACTCGAATGTTGATTTATAAAGTTCGTAAGCCATTCCTTTTTGTTTCAGATTATTCTGTTCAAATCCTTAGTCCATTGTATGTGACGAACATGCGCAAAAGCGCACAAAAAGTACGAGCTGTGCGTGCCTGCATCGGGGAGCGAACCTGGGACTGTTAGATTACAAAGAAAAACGTTTGTAAGTGATACTCGCATTACCGCGACAATTGGGTTCGACCGACGGCTATAAAAAGTGAAGCCGAAACAAAGATTGCGAGTCGTTTTTTTTTTTTTTTTTTTTTTGGTCGGTCGACGGTTGAAAAGAACTTTCTTGTGAAGAGTGCGACGTTTGCGAGAAGACGGAAGTCGGAAGAACTGATTCGTTCAACTTTGAAAATAATTTCTGGCGTGTATATCGCTTAACACAAATTACTCAGCTTTCTCCTCCCTCGTGCTGCGACATTATAAATCAATTTCCTGCCTAGTTTTAAATCGATGAGTGTCCACACCCATCCAGAGTTGCGCCCATTATCAACGATAACCCGTAAACAGGGCTTCACAGTCCCTTTGCCGTGACTGTTCTTCAGAAGTGTATTCTATAAAAAATATTTCCCTTCTTTCTCTTCTCTCTCTCCTCTCTCTCCTCTCTCTCTCTCTCTCTTCTCTTTCTTCTTTCTCACTCGCTCTCTTCTCCGTTCCATTCATATTTCGATTGTCTCTCCTTTTCCCTTCTTTGTTCACTTGGTACCTGGAACTAAAAGGGGTCAGAAAGTGTGTTGACCGGATGACCTGTCAACTCGCTTGCTCATCTGCTGAATGTCTTTCCCACCTCTCTCTTCCACTCTCTTTTTCCTACGCTCTGTTTTTCTCTCGTTGAACGTTTGTCCTTTCTTTCTCTGTTCATTTTTGCCTCGGTGACAATCAAGCAACAACAAAAAAATAGAAACGATAAATCCTAAAATTAAAATTGAAAATTTTCTATTAAACACATAATACATTTTAAGGATTATGTCACAAATTGCATATATTATATTTAAATGCATATATTATATTCAATTCTAAATAGGTTTTTATATTCAATTGTACATATTATATTCAATTGTATATATTATATTCAATTGCATATATTATATTCAAATGCATATATTATATTCAATTACATGTATTATATTTAATTGTAAGTAGGTTTTTATATTCAATTGTGAATAGCTTATGTTTTTGCAATTAAAAAAAAAACAAAAATTAAAAGTTGTCATGCCAAAATTTTTAAAAAGTTAGTTGTTTGTAAACGCTGACCGTTGCTTTTCTAGCAGCAACCTATTGTGCTGATCGAACACCATCAGAAGTTATCAGTGAATGACCCCCAACGATGTTTCGGCTCTTACCTTCCTTATGCTATAAAGCAAAATAGGATATATCTCTAACGGATGTACACACAGATACAACATGCATAAAAGAACTAAAACCGGATGTTGACCGGACAAAGGCTGACTCCCAAATGACTAAGAATGTCATCTGAGCATTCTGGTCGAAAAATAAAATATTTTTTTCTTTTTTGATTAACCAAAACACTCCAAGTCGTCCTGACTAGAAACCATATCAAGATTATAAAAACACCTGAGCAGAAGCCTTGCCACCTCAGTTCACAGAAACCGTTCATGTAGAGACATCATTAACAAAGCATCATGACAGACGACTCGAGATTCAGCAGCACAGCCAACACGAAGGGATTACTAACATCTCGATGACAAACTAAGAATAAAAGTATATAAATGCAATCCTTTCGTTTGTATTTTTCTCGCAGTCATGCACTTATTTATAACATTTATAACTTCGTCACGGCAGAACCCCTTCTTGTTAGTGTATTCTTTGGAAACTAAATTTGCCATTTGGTAGAATATTTTTGCTTTATATATATATATATATATATATATATATATATATATATATATATATATATATATATATATATATATATATATATTAATTTATAAAATATATATGGCGATTAAGCTACACTGAATATTCCGCGTTTCATCCACTCTAGGACTCTTCAAGCTTATGCGCGAATTCTGTGGTTGTTTATCGTTTTTATATGCTCCTCTTATATAAAGACGATAAACAACCACAGAATTCGCGCATAAGCCTGAAGAGTCCTAGAGTGGATGAAACACGGAATATTCAGTGTAGCTTAATCGCCATACATATTTTATAAATTACTAACTAGCTCTACCTACGTATTGAGCACTTTTGAAGTAAATACTTAAAGTTTACGCATAAATCTATACTTTCGTATATTAATTTTATGTGAGTAAATTTAGTAGTTATATATATATATATATATATATATATATATATATATATATATATATATATATATATATATATATATTGGTATATTTAGGCAGCATCCTTGTTTCATTCAAGCAAATATTATTAAATTCAATAGAGACACTTCGCTTTATTATTCTTTTTTTAATTTTTCGATTTTCCGTATAATTTTTTTTTTGTATCAAAATCAAAAATATTAATAAAAGCTCCATAGTTGTTATTGTCACGAGCGCTTTCGATTCGTCCACGAATCATCATCAGGTGTTGAAGTAAAAAGTCCGAAGGGGCGAAAATAAGAATTAAAAGTGAAAAACAGTAAACGGCGATAAGTTAAAATATATTGAGTCGATGAAAAGTCGATTAAAATTCAAGCATTAAAATCAGTAAGTTCGTGGACACCGTTAACAAAGTCCGTCCAATACAAACTAAGCAAGGCGTTTTAGAACGTTACTGCTTTTCTTGAATGCGATATCATTTATAATGGGTTGAAGGGTTCTAATATATGGCGCTTCAATAATTTTTAATTCTTTAATGTTATTTTCATGTTGTATAATTTTTATCTTGTCAACGAGGACCTTTCTAAGATTGGAGGGAGGAAGTTATGTTCTTTTATCAAATGTTTATATATAGAACTAGCATTATTTAGATGCATGGTTATTCGCCGGGACAACGTTGTCGTTGTATGTATGTATTATTTTCGGATTTACATTCTCCCATAGAGCATTTGAATTTATACACTACATTGATTTGTTCTAACGTTTTTATAGCCGGTGAGAAGTTGTTTCTAACCACAAAGTTTTGTGTTCTAAACTTCTTGTAGTACCTATTTACTATGCCTCCCCACGGGGCAGAGTTAGACACCAGGGTCGTTTTTTAATAAATTTAATTTTAGAATTACTGTCAACAGGCGTCAAGTATCTAGGTATGGCATTTTTAATTGTGTTTTCTTTAATTCTGAAGTTCGGTGTCATTTGATTTTGATAACACATATTAATGCCTTGCTTAGTTCGTATTGAACGGACTTTGTTAACGATGTCCACAAACTTGCTGATTTTAATACTTGAATGTTAATCGACCTATATTTTTAATCGACGTTTCATCGACTCTATATATTTTAACATAGCGCCGTTTACTGTATATTTTAGTTTTTCACTTTTAATTCTTATTTTCGCCCCTTCGGACTTTTTACTTCAACACCTGATGATGATGATGATTCGTGGACGAATCGAAAGCACCCGTGACAGCAACAACTATGGAACTTGATTAATATTTTTGATTTTGATACAAAAAAAAAAAAATATACGGAAAATCGAAAAATTAAAAAAAGATTCATAAAGCAAAGTGTCTCCGTTGAATGTAATAATATTTGCTTGAATGTATATATATATATATATATATATATATATATATATATATATATATATATATATATATATATATATATATTTATATATATATATATATATATATATATATATATATATATATATATATATATATATATATATATATACCTCATTTAGTTGGCCTTTTATTTTTCTATAATTTTACCTGTTCATATTTGATATTTAATTGAAATATTCTTGTGTTCACGTCAATTTAAAAAAAATAACTTCAGATTGAGGGGGCAAAAAGAAAGTCCACACAATGGAAAATTGTTATTTAAATGTAAATTTAGGACATTAATGCAACACAAATACAACAGGAACACAATGAACTAGTTAATATTTAGTAGCATAGCCCTTTTGCAATTTGACAGCCTGCAATCTTTTGGGAATTCAATGAATTAGACTGCAGCAATACTCCGGGGAAAGAGCATCCTACTTTTCTTTAATTTTTGTCCAAAGTTCTTTCAAATTTGAAGTTTATCATTGCGTAGCTGTTGCTTGATGCATACGTTTTCGATAGGATTGAGGTCTGGAGAGTATGCAGGTCAATCCAAACACGGAATATCATGCTCTTCCAGGAACCTCTTGACCTTACCAGCTGTGTGAATGGGAGCATTATCCTGCATGAAGATGGAATTATAATCCAAATTCCGACTAAATAGGGTAGAAAATGCTCAGTCAACATATTAATGTACTTGGTCAAATCAATTCGACCTTGCAAGCGAACTATAGGCCCTGGACTATTGGTACTAATAATGCGCCACACCAAAACTGAACCTCCACCACCTTGCAGCGTTTAAACTGAGCACCTAGGATTAAATTCTTCGTCTTTCCTCCGACGGACGTACTGCCTATCATTACTGTCTAGCCTACTGAACTTGCTTTCGTCGCTAAAAATTACAATATAAAGTAATGATCTTCATTGCATCTGACGAAGTCCAGACGGTGGTTTCTGTTCTTTACAGAAATCAATGGCTTGTGTCTTGCAACATATCCTCGCAAATTGAATTTCTTTAATCTGTTCTTGACGGTACAAAGAGAGCACTTTTTAACAAGACTGCACTCTTGTTGGATTTGGGGAGCCGTTTAAAATCTGTTTCTTAGGCTGCGGATCTTGATAACATTGCCTTCCCTGTTAGAAGTAGCTCTAGTATGACCAGATTTAGGGGCATCATGAACACTATCAGTGTTTTGGTGCATTTGCACAGTCATTC